>NW_027670932.1:0-47204 GCF_964199315.1 Orbicella franksi
GAACTTTAAGAGTTTTAAGACCGAGGCAGTTCAGGGCCTAAACGATTTGTTAGTGGGAAGCAATTCCATGACTCGGTTTTCCAGCGGCCAATAGCGACATAAACAATTAACATGGGCCAACCTCTGGCTTAGGCAGAATACATATTGGCTGGTTTTCTTGAAATGTCGTTGATTGAGGATGTAGAAGGCTTTACGCGACCTCGAGAGAAGTGGCCGATCAGCTCAGCTACATCGTGTATGGATAAATTGTAGCAAACACCGCATAGGAAAACACCCGTTCTCGTTCGCAGTGAGTCCACCAACTGTAAGCAAATCTTAAGTTGTGCGGTACCGCTTAACTTGGCAGACATAGCGATATCTTTGAATTGAATAAGCGCGCAATGACAAGCAGCATTCGCCAACGATACTCGGCAATTACAATTAGTTTTGAAGTGTATGTCTGTTTTCAAATTTCCAACCGTTACCTTTTGGCTTGCTAACTGTTTGGAATCCTGTCCGAATACGCCTCAATTTGGGCTGAAAAATGCGCAATTCTGGCTGACGACGGTAAGGAATATATAACGCTGGAGTTTCTAGCCTCAGGTCTATAACTAGCAGAATACAGTCCCACTCTTTGACTAAGCGGAACCGGAAACTAGCATATCAGCACGTACTATACACATCTTAATTTGTTAGCAACAACCCAAGGGATTTCCAGGTGGTCCTGCGGGATGGGCTGCGCGCGGCTGATCCAGGGTCGCATCTGGCGGTCGTGAGTTCAAGTCTCAATATGTTATTAAAGGGGTTATTCTCGAACGGCTTGGGGGTCGAATAACTTCTCCCCCGATTGAGATTTGAACTCGGGCCGGGAGAAAATCCCAGCCACGCCGAACATTTTTGTTGGTTTAATTAATCGATTGACTTATTTAGTTCTAATTTTTTGGGGGTTTTTTTTAAGCCGCTTTGGTTTATTTTTAATTTTTTTATTGATTGATTGATTTTTTAAATTTCTTTTTCTTTTTATTTCTTGGTCTTCTTCGTTTTTTTTCCAAGCTGTTCGGTGCCGCAATAGTTTTTCTTAAATTGATTGACTGATTTTTGGATTTTTTGGATTTTTTCCAATTTGTTTGTATTTTGCTGTCGCTGTTGTGGTTGATGTTTCGGGTAAACGTTTCCGTATTGCCGTCCATCTAACAGATTTATTTTCTGCGTTATCGAGACTTGTTTGCTTTCAGTCTAAGCTTTGCTTTTCCCGAACTTTAAGAGTTTTAAGACCGAGGCAGTTCAGGGCCTAAACGATTTGTTAGTGGGAAGCAATTCCATGACTCGGTTTTCCAGCGGCCAATAGCGACATAAACAATTAACATGGGCCAACCTCTGGCTTAGGCAGAATACATATTGGCTGGTTTTCTTGAAATGTCGTTGATTGAGGATGTAGAAGGCTTTACGCGACCTCGAGAGAAGTGGCCGATCAGCTCAGCTACATCGTGTATGGATAAATTGTAGCAAACACCGCATAGGAAAACACCCGTTCTCGTTCGCAGTGAGTCCACCAACTGTAAGCAAATCTTAAGTTGTGCGGTACCGCTTAACTTGGCAGACATAGCGATATCTTTGAATTGAATAAGCGCGCAATGACAAGCAGCATTCGCCAACGATACTCGGCAATTACAATTAGTTTTGAAGTGTATGTCTGTTTTCAAATTTCCAACCGTTACCTTTTGGCTTGCTAACTGTTTGGAATCCTGTCCGAATACGCCTCAATTTGGGCTGAAAAATGCGCAATTCTGGCTGACGACGGTAAGGAATATATAACGCTGGAGTTTCTAGCCTCAGGTCTATAACTAGCAGAATACAGTCCCACTCTTTGACTAAGCGGAACCGGAAACTAGCATATCAGCACGTACTATACACATCTTAATTTGTTAGCAACAACCCAAGGGATTTCCAGGTGGTCCTGCGGGATGGGCTGCGCGCGGCTGATCCAGGGTCGCATCTGGCGGTCGTGAGTTCAAGTCTCAATATGTTATTAAAGGGGTTATTCTCGAACGGCTTGGGGGTCGAATAACTTCTCCCCCGATTGAGATTTGAACTCGGGCCGGGAAGAAAATCCCAGCCACGCCGAACATTTTTGTTGGTTTAATTAATCGATTGACTTATTTAGTTCTAATTTTTTGGGGGTTTTTTTTAAGCCGCTTTGGTTTATTTTTAATTTTTTATTGATTGATTGATTTTTTAAATTTCTTTTTCTTTTTATTTCTTGGTCTTCTTCGTTTTTTTTCCAAGCTGTTCGGTGCCGCAATAGTTTTTCTTAAATTGATTGACTGATTTTTGGATTTTTTGGATTTTTTCCAATTTGTTTGTATTTTGCTGTCGCTGTTGTGGTTGATGTTTCGGGTAAACGTTTCCCGTATTGCCGTCCATCTAACAGATTTATTTTCTGCGTTATCGAGACTTGTTTGCTTTCAGTCTAAGCTTTGCTTTTCCCGAACTTTAAGAGTTTTAAGACCGAGGCAGTTCAGGGCCTAAACGATTTGTTAGTGGGAAGCAATTCCATGACTCGGTTTTCCAGCGGCCAATAGCGACATAAACAATTAACATGGGCCAACCTCTGGCTTAGGCAGAATACATATTGGCTGGTTTTCTTGAAATGTCGTTGATTGAGGATGTAGAAGGCTTTACGCGACCTCGAGAGAAGTGGCCGATCAGCTCAGCTACATCGTGTATGGATAAATTGTAGCAAACACCGCATAGGAAAACACCCGTTCTCGTTCGCAGTGAGTCCACCAACTGTAAGCAAATCTTAAGTTGTGCGGTACCGCTTAACTTGGCAGACATAGCGATATCTTTGAATTGAATAAGCGCGCAATGACAAGCAGCATTCGCCAACGATACTCGGCAATTACAATTAGTTTTGAAGTGTATGTCTGTTTTCAAATTTCCAACCGTTACCTTTTGGCTTGCTAACTGTTTGGAATCCTGTCCGAATACGCCTCAATTTGGGCTGAAAAATGCGCAATTCTGGCTGACGACGGTAAGGAATATATAACGCTGGAGTTTCTAGCCTCAGGTCTATAACTAGCAGAATACAGTCCCACTCTTTGACTAAGCGGAACCGGAAACTAGCATATCAGCACGTACTATACACATCTTAATTTGTTAGCAACAACCCAAGGGATTTCCAGGTGGTCCTGCGGGATGGGCTGCGCGCGGCTGATCCAGGGTCGCATCTGGCGGTCGTGAGTTCAAGTCTCAATATGTTATTAAAGGGGGTTATTCTCGAACGGCTTGGGGGTCGAATAACTTCTCCCCGATTGAGATTTGAACTCGGGCCGGGAAGAAAATCCCAGCCACGCCGAACATTTTTGTTGGTTTAATTAATCGATTGACTTATTTAGTTCTAATTTTTTGGGGGTTTTTTTTAAGCCGCTTTGGTTTATTTTTAATTTTTTATTGATTGATTGATTTTTTAAATTTCTTTTTCTTTTTATTTCTTGGTCTTCTTCGTTTTTTTTCCAAGCTGTTCGGTGCCGCAATAGTTTTTCTTAAATTGATTGACTGATTTTTGGATTTTTTGGATTTTTTCCAATTTGTTTGTATTTTGCTGTCGCTGTTGTGGTTGATGTTTCGGGTAAACGTTTCCCGTATTGCCGTCCATCTAACAGATTTATTTTCTGCGTTATCGAGACTTGTTTGCTTTCAGTCTAAGCTTTGCTTTTCCCGAACTTTAAGAGTTTTAAGACCGAGGCAGTTCAGGGCCTAAACGATTTGTTAGTGGGAAGCAATTCCATGACTCGGTTTTCCAGCGGCCAATAGCGACATAAACAATTAACATGGGCCAACCTCTGGCTTAGGCAGAATACATATTGGCTGGTTTTCTTGAAATGTCGTTGATTGAGGATGTAGAAGGCTTTACGCGACCTCGAGAGAAGTGGCCGATCAGCTCAGCTACATCGTGTATGGATAAATTGTAGCAAACACCGCATAGGAAAACACCCGTTCTCGTTCGCAGTGAGTCCACCAACTGTAAGCAAATCTTAAGTTGTGCGGTACCGCTTAACTTGGCAGACATAGCGATATCTTTGAATTGAATAAGCGCGCAATGACAAGCAGCATTCGCCAACGATACTCGGCAATTACAATTAGTTTTGAAGTGTATGTCTGTTTTCAAATTTCCAACCGTTACCTTTTGGCTTGCTAACTGTTTGGAATCCTGTCCGAATACGCCTCAATTTGGGCTGAAAAATGCGCAATTCTGGCTGACGACGGTAAGGAATATATAACGCTGGAGTTTCTAGCCTCAGGTCTATAACTAGCAGAATACAGTCCCACTCTTTGACTAAGCGGAACCGGAAACTAGCATATCAGCACGTACTATACACATCTTAATTTGTTAGCAACAACCCAAGGGATTTCCAGGTGGTCCTGCGGGATGGGCTGCGCGCGGCTGATCCAGGGTCGCATCTGGCGGTCGTGAGTTCAAGTCTCAATATGTTATTAAAGGGGTTATTCTCGAACGGCTTGGGGGTCGAATAACTTCTCCCCCGATTGAGATTTGAACTCGGGCCGGGAAGAAAATCCCAGCCACGCCGAACATTTTTGTTGGTTTAATTAATCGATTGACTTATTTAGTTCTAATTTTTTGGGGGTTTTTTTTAAGCCGCTTTGGTTTATTTTTAATTTTTTTATTGATTGATTGATTTTTTAAATTTCTTTTTCTTTTTATTTCTTGGTCTTCTTCGTTTTTTTTCCAAGCTGTTCGGTGCCGCAATAGTTTTTCTTAAATTGATTGACTGATTTTTGGATTTTTTGGATTTTTTCCAATTTGTTTGTATTTTGCTGTCGCTGTTGTGGTTGATGTTTCGGGTAAACGTTTCCCGTATTGCCGTCCATCTAACAGATTTATTTTCTGCGTTATCGAGACTTGTTTGCTTTCAGTCTAAGCTTTGCTTTTCCCGAACTTTAAGAGTTTTAAGACCGAGGCAGTTCAGGGCCTAAACGATTTGTTAGTGGGAAGCAATTCCATGACTCGGTTTTCCAGCGGCCAATAGCGACATAAACAATTAACATGGGCCAACCTCTGGCTTAGGCAGAATACATATTGGCTGGTTTTCTTGAAATGTCGTTGATTGAGGATGTAGAAGGCTTTACGCGACCTCGAGAGAAGTGGCCGATCAGCTCAGCTACATCGTGTATGGATAAATTGTAGCAAACACCGCATAGGAAAACACCCGTTCTCGTTCGCAGTGAGTCCACCAACTGTAAGCAAATCTTAAGTTGTGCGGTACCGCTTAACTTGGCAGACATAGCGATATCTTTGAATTGAATAAGCGCGCAATGACAAGCAGCATTCGCCAACGATACTCGGCAATTACAATTAGTTTTGAAGTGTATGTCTGTTTTCAAATTTCCAACCGTTACCTTTTGGCTTGCTAACTGTTTGGAATCCTGTCCGAATACGCCTCAATTTGGGCTGAAAAATGCGCAATTCTGGCTGACGACGGTAAGGAATATATAACGCTGGAGTTTCTAGCCTCAGGTCTATAACTAGCAGAATACAGTCCCACTCTTTGACTAAGCGGAACCGGAAACTAGCATATCAGCACGTACTATACACATCTTAATTTGTTAGCAACAACCCAAGGGATTTCCAGGTGGTCCTGCGGGATGGGCTGCGCGCGGCTGATCCAGGGTCGCATCTGGCGGTCGTGAGTTCAAGTCTCAATATGTTATTAAAGGGGTTATTCTCGAACGGCTTGGGGGTCGAATAACTTCTCCCCCGATTGAGATTTGAACTCGGGCCGGGAAGAAAATCCCAGCCACGCCGAACATTTTTGTTGGTTTAATTAATCGATTGACTTATTTAGTTCTAATTTTTTGGGGGTTTTTTTTAAGCCGCTTTGGTTTATTTTTAATTTTTTATTGATTGATTGATTTTTTAAATTTCTTTTTCTTTTTATTTCTTGGTCTTCTTCGTTTTTTTTCCAAGCTGTTCGGTGCCGCAATAGTTTTTCTTAAATTGATTGACTGATTTTTGGATTTTTTGGATTTTTTCCAATTTGTTTGTATTTTGCTGTCGCTGTTGTGGTTGATGTTTCGGGTAAACGTTTCCCGTATTGCCGTCCATCTAACAGATTTATTTTCTGCGTTATCGAGACTTGTTTGCTTTCAGTCTAAGCTTTGCTTTTCCCGAACTTTAAGAGTTTTAAGACCGAGGCAGTTCAGGGCCTAAACGATTTGTTAGTGGGAAGCAATTCCATGACTCGGTTTTCCAGCGGCCAATAGCGACATAAACAATTAACATGGGCCAACCTCTGGCTTAGGCAGAATACATATTGGCTGGTTTTCTTGAAATGTCGTTGATTGAGGATGTAGAAGGCTTTACGCGACCTCGAGAGAAGTGGCCGATCAGCTCAGCTACATCGTGTATGGATAAATTGTAGCAAACACCGCATAGGAAAACACCCGTTCTCGTTCGCAGTGAGTCCACCAACTGTAAGCAAATCTTAAGTTGTGCGGTACCGCTTAACTTGGCAGACATAGCGATATCTTTGAATTGAATAAGCGCGCAATGACAAGCAGCATTCGCCAACGATACTCGGCAATTACAATTAGTTTTGAAGTGTATGTCTGTTTTCAAATTTCCAACCGTTACCTTTTGGCTTGCTAACTGTTTGGAATCCTGTCCGAATACGCCTCAATTTGGGCTGAAAAATGCGCAATTCTGGCTGACGACGGTAAGGAATATATAACGCTGGAGTTTCTAGCCTCAGGTCTATAACTAGCAGAATACAGTCCCACTCTTTGACTAAGCGGAACCGGAAACTAGCATATCAGCACGTACTATACACATCTTAATTTGTTAGCAACAACCCAAGGGATTTCCAGGTGGTCCTGCGGGATGGGCTGCGCGCGGCTGATCCAGGGTCGCATCTGGCGGTCGTGAGTTCAAGTCTCAATATGTTATTAAAGGGGTTATTCTCGAACGGCTTGGGGGTCGAATAACTTCTCCCCCGATTGAGATTTGAACTCGGGCCGGGAAGAAAATCCCAGCCACGCCGAACATTTTTGTTGGTTTAATTAATCGATTGACTTATTTAGTTCTAATTTTTTGGGGGTTTTTTTTAAGCCGCTTTGGTTTATTTTTAATTTTTTTATTGATTGATTGATTTTTTAAATTTCTTTTTCTTTTTATTTCTTGGTCTTCTTCGTTTTTTTTCCAAGCTGTTCGGTGCCGCAATAGTTTTTCTTAAATTGATTGACTGATTTTTGGATTTTTTGGATTTTTTCCAATTTGTTTGTATTTTGCTGTCGCTGTTGTGGTTGATGTTTCGGGTAAACGTTTCCCGTATTGCCGTCCATCTAACAGATTTATTTTCTGCGTTATCGAGACTTGTTTGCTTTCAGTCTAAGCTTTGCTTTTCCCGAACTTTAAGAGTTTTAAGACCGAGGCAGTTCAGGGCCTAAACGATTTGTTAGTGGGAAGCAATTCCATGACTCGGTTTTCCAGCGGCCAATAGCGACATAAACAATTAACATGGGCCAACCTCTGGCTTAGGCAGAATACATATTGGCTGGTTTTCTTGAAATGTCGTTGATTGAGGATGTAGAAGGCTTTACGCGACCTCGAGAGAAGTGGCCGATCAGCTCAGCTACATCGTGTATGGATAAATTGTAGCAAACACCGCATAGGAAAACACCCGTTCTCGTTCGCAGTGAGTCCACCAACTGTAAGCAAATCTTAAGTTGTGCGGTACCGCTTAACTTGGCAGACATAGCGATATCTTTGAATTGAATAAGCGCGCAATGACAAGCAGCATTCGCCAACGATACTCGGCAATTACAATTAGTTTTGAAGTGTATGTCTGTTTTCAAATTTCCAACCGTTACCTTTTGGCTTGCTAACTGTTTGGAATCCTGTCCGAATACGCCTCAATTTGGGCTGAAAAATGCGCAATTCTGGCTGACGACGGTAAGGAATATATAACGCTGGAGTTTCTAGCCTCAGGTCTATAACTAGCAGAATACAGTCCCACTCTTTGACTAAGCGGAACCGGAAACTAGCATATCAGCACGTACTATACACATCTTAATTTGTTAGCAACAACCCAAGGGGATTTCCAGGTGGTCCTGCGGGATGGGCTGCGCGCGGCTGATCCAGGGTCGCATCTGGCGGTCGTGAGTTCAAGTCTCAATATGTTATTAAAGGGGTTATTCTCGAACGGCTTGGGGGTCGAATAACTTCTCCCCCGATTGAGATTTGAACTCGGGCCGGGAAGAAAATCCCAGCCACGCCGAACATTTTTGTTGGTTTAATTAATCGATTGACTTATTTAGTTCTAATTTTTTGGGGGTTTTTTTTAAGCCGCTTTGGTTTATTTTTAATTTTTTTATTGATTGATTGATTTTTTAAATTTCTTTTTCTTTTTATTTCTTGGTCTTCTTCGTTTTTTTTTCCAAGCTGTTCGGTGCCGCAATAGTTTTTCTTAAATTGATTGACTGATTTTTGGATTTTTTGGATTTTTTCCAATTTGTTTGTATTTTGCTGTCGCTGTTGTGGTTGATGTTTCGGGTAAACGTTTCCCGTATTGCCGTCCATCTAACAGATTTATTTTCTGCGTTATCGAGACTTGTTTGCTTTCAGTCTAAGCTTTGCTTTTCCCGAACTTTAAGAGTTTTAAGACCGAGGCAGTTCAGGGCCTAAACGATTTGTTAGTGGGAAGCAATTCCATGACTCGGTTTTCCAGCGGCCAATAGCGACATAAACAATTAACATGGGCCAACCTCTGGCTTAGGCAGAATACATATTGGCTGGTTTCTTGAAATGTCGTTGATTGAGGATGTAGAAGGCTTTACGCGACCTCGAGAGAAGTGGCCGATCAGCTCAGCTACATCGTGTATGGATAAATTGTAGCAAACACCGCATAGGAAAACACCCGTTCTCGTTCGCAGTGAGTCCACCAACTGTAAGCAAATCTTAAGTTGTGCGGTACCGCTTAACTTGGCAGACATAGCGATATCTTTGAATTGAATAAGCGCGCAATGACAAGCAGCATTCGCCAACGATACTCGGCAATTACAATTAGTTTTGAAGTGTATGTCTGTTTTCAAATTTCCAACCGTTACCTTTTGGCTTGCTAACTGTTTGGAATCCTGTCCGAATACGCCTCAATTTGGGCTGAAAAATGCGCAATTCTGGCTGACGACGGTAAGGAATATATAACGCTGGAGTTTCTAGCCTCAGGTCTATAACTAGCAGAATACAGTCCCACTCTTTGACTAAGCGGAACCGGAAACTAGCATATCAGCACGTACTATACACATCTTAATTTGTTAGCAACAACCCAAGGGATTTCCAGGTGGTCCTGCGGGATGGGCTGCGCGCGGCTGATCCAGGGTCGCATCTGGCGGTCGTGAGTTCAAGTCTCAATATGTTATTAAAGGGGTTATTCTCGAACGGCTTGGGGGTCGAATAACTTCTCCCCCGATTGAGATTTGAACTCGGGCCGGGAAGAAAATCCCAGCCACGCCGAACATTTTTGTTGGTTTAATTAATCGATTGACTTATTTAGTTCTAATTTTTTGGGGGTTTTTTTTAAGCCGCTTTGGTTTATTTTTAATTTTTTTATTGATTGATTGATTTTTTAAATTTCTTTTTCTTTTTATTTCTTGGTCTTCTTCGTTTTTTTTCCAAGCTGTTCGGTGCCGCAATAGTTTTTCTTAAATTGATTGACTGATTTTTGGATTTTTTGGATTTTTTCCAATTTGTTTGTATTTTGCTGTCGCTGTTGTGGTTGATGTTTCGGGTAAACGTTTCCCGTATTGCCGTCCATCTAACAGATTTATTTTCTGCGTTATCGAGACTTGTTTGCTTTCAGTCTAAGCTTTGCTTTTCCCGAACTTTAAGAGTTTTAAGACCGAGGCAGTTCAGGGCCTAAACGATTTGTTAGTGGGAAGCAATTCCATGACTCGGTTTTCCAGCGGCCAATAGCGACATAAACAATTAACATGGGCCAACCTCTGGCTTAGGCAGAATACATATTGGCTGGTTTTCTTGAAATGTCGTTGATTGAGGATGTAGAAGGCTTTACGCGACCTCGAGAGAAGTGGCCGATCAGCTCAGCTACATCGTGTATGGATAAATTGTAGCAAACACCGCATAGGAAAACACCCGTTCTCGTTCGCAGTGAGTCCACCAACTGTAAGCAAATCTTAAGTTGTGCGGTACCGCTTAACTTGGCAGACATAGCGATATCTTTGAATTGAATAAGCGCGCAATGACAAGCAGCATTCGCCAACGATACTCGGCAATTACAATTAGTTTTGAAGTGTATGTCTGTTTTCAAATTTCCAACCGTTACCTTTTGGCTTGCTAACTGTTTGGAATCCTGTCCGAATACGCCTCAATTTGGGCTGAAAAATGCGCAATTCTGGCTGACGACGGTAAGGAATATATAACGCTGGAGTTTCTAGCCTCAGGTCTATAACTAGCAGAATACAGTCCCACTCTTTGACTAAGCGGAACCGGAAACTAGCATATCAGCACGTACTATACACATCTTAATTTGTTAGCAACAACCCAAGGGATTTCCAGGTGGTCCTGCGGGATGGGCTGCGCGCGGCTGATCCAGGGTCGCATCTGGCGGTCGTGAGTTCAAGTCTCAATATGTTATTAAAGGGGTTATTCTCGAACGGCTTGGGGGTCGAATAACTTCTCCCCCGATTGAGATTTGAACTCGGGCCGGGAAGAAAATCCCAGCCACGCCGAACATTTTTGTTGGTTTAATTAATCGATTGACTTATTTAGTTCTAATTTTTTGGGGGTTTTTTTTAAGCCGCTTTGGTTTATTTTTAATTTTTTTATTGATTGATTGATTTTTTAAATTTCTTTTTCTTTTTATTTCTTGGTCTTCTTCGTTTTTTTTCCAAGCTGTTCGGTGCCGCAATAGTTTTTCTTAAATTGATTGACTGATTTTTGGATTTTTTGGATTTTTTCCAATTTGTTTGTATTTTGCTGTCGCTGTTGTGGTTGATGTTTCGGGTAAACGTTTCCCGTATTGCCGTCCATCTAACAGATTTATTTTCTGCGTTATCGAGACTTGTTTGCTTTCAGTCTAAGCTTTGCTTTTCCCGAACTTTAAGAGTTTTAAGACCGAGGCAGTTCAGGGCCTAAACGATTTGTTAGTGGGAAGCAATTCCATGACTCGGTTTTCCAGCGGCCAATAGCGACATAAACAATTAACATGGGCCAACCTCTGGCTTAGGCAGAATACATATTGGCTGGTTTTCTTGAAATGTCGTTGATTGAGGATGTAGAAGGCTTTACGCGACCTCGAGAGAAGTGGCCGATCAGCTCAGCTACATCGTGTATGGATAAATTGTAGCAAACACCGCATAGGAAAACACCCGTTCTCGTTCGCAGTGAGTCCACCAACTGTAAGCAAATCTTAAGTTGTGCGGTACCGCTTAACTTGGCAGACATAGCGATATCTTTGAATTGAATAAGCGCGCAATGACAAGCAGCATTCGCCAACGATACTCGGCAATTACAATTAGTTTTGAAGTGTATGTCTGTTTTCAAATTTCCAACCGTTACCTTTTGGCTTGCTAACTGTTTGGAATCCTGTCCGAATACGCCTCAATTTGGGCTGAAAAATGCGCAATTCTGGCTGACGACGGTAAGGAATATATAACGCTGGAGTTTCTAGCCTCAGGTCTATAACTAGCAGAATACAGTCCCACTCTTTGACTAAGCGGAACCGGAAACTAGCATATCAGCACGTACTATACACATCTTAATTTGTTAGCAACAACCCAAGGGATTTCCAGGTGGTCCTGCGGGATGGGCTGCGCGCGGCTGATCCAGGGTCGCATCTGGCGGTCGTGAGTTCAAGTCTCAATATGTTATTAAAGGGGTTATTCTCGAACGGCTTGGGGGTCGAATAACTTCTCCCCCGATTGAGATTTGAACTCGGGCCGGGAAGAAAATCCCAGCCACGCCGAACATTTTTGTTGGTTTAATTAATCGATTGACTTATTTAGTTCTAATTTTTTGGGGGTTTTTTTTAAGCCGCTTTGGTTTATTTTTAATTTTTTTATTGATTGATTGATTTTTTAAATTTCTTTTTCTTTTTATTTCTTGGTCTTCTTCGTTTTTTTTCCAAGCTGTTCGGTGCCGCAATAGTTTTTCTTAAATTGATTGACTGATTTTTGGATTTTTTGGATTTTTTCCAATTTGTTTGTATTTTGCTGTCGCTGTTGTGGTTGATGTTTCGGGTAAACGTTTCCCGTATTGCCGTCCATCTAACAGATTTATTTTCTGCGTTATCGAGACTTGTTTGCTTTCAGTCTAAGCTTTGCTTTTCCCGAACTTTAAGAGTTTTAAGACCGAGGCAGTTCAGGGCCTAAACGATTTGTTAGTGGGAAGCAATTCCATGACTCGGTTTTCCAGCGGCCAATAGCGACATAAACAATTAACATGGGCCAACCTCTGGCTTAGGCAGAATACATATTGGCTGGTTTTCTTGAAATGTCGTTGATTGAGGATGTAGAAGGCTTTACGCGACCTCGAGAGAAGTGGCCGATCAGCTCAGCTACATCGTGTATGGATAAATTGTAGCAAACACCGCATAGGAAAACACCCGTTCTCGTTCGCAGTGAGTCCACCAACTGTAAGCAAATCTTAAGTTGTGCGGTACCGCTTAACTTGGCAGACATAGCGATATCTTTGAATTGAATAAGCGCGCAATGACAAGCAGCATTCGCCAACGATACTCGGCAATTACAATTAGTTTTGAAGTGTATGTCTGTTTTCAAATTTCCAACCGTTACCTTTTGGCTTGCTAACTGTTTGGAATCCTGTCCGAATACGCCTCAATTTGGGCTGAAAAATGCGCAATTCTGGCTGACGACGGTAAGGAATATATAACGCTGGAGTTTCTAGCCTCAGGTCTATAACTAGCAGAATACAGTCCCACTCTTTGACTAAGCGGAACCGGAAACTAGCATATCAGCACGTACTATACACATCTTAATTTGTTAGCAACAACCCAAGGGATTTCCAGGTGGTCCTGCGGGATGGGCTGCGCGCGGCTGATCCAGGGTCGCATCTGGCGGTCGTGAGTTCAAGTCTCAATATGTTATTAAAGGGGTTATTCTCGAACGGCTTGGGGGTCGAATAACTTCTCCCCCGATTGAGATTTGAACTCGGGCCGGGAAGAAAATCCCAGCCACGCCGAACATTTTTGTTGGTTTAATTAATCGATTGACTTATTTAGTTCTAATTTTTTGGGGGTTTTTTTTAAGCCGCTTTGGTTTATTTTTAATTTTTTTATTGATTGATTGATTTTTTAAATTTCTTTTTCTTTTTATTTCTTGGTCTTCTTCGTTTTTTTTCCAAGCTGTTCGGTGCCGCAATAGTTTTTCTTAAATTGATTGACTGATTTTTGGATTTTTTGGATTTTTTCCAATTTGTTTGTATTTTGCTGTCGCTGTTGTGGTTGATGTTTCGGGTAAACGTTTCCCGTATTGCCGTCCATCTAACAGATTTATTTTCTGCGTTATCGAGACTTGTTTGCTTTCAGTCTAAGCTTTGCTTTTCCCGAACTTTAAGAGTTTTAAGACCGAGGCAGTTCAGGGCCTAAACGATTTGTTAGTGGGAAGCAATTCCATGACTCGGTTTTCCAGCGGCCAATAGCGACATAAACAATTAACATGGGCCAACCTCTGGCTTAGGCAGAATACATATTGGCTGGTTTTCTTGAAATGTCGTTGATTGAGGATGTAGAAGGCTTTACGCGACCTCGAGAGAAGTGGCCGATCAGCTCAGCTACATCGTGTATGGATAAATTGTAGCAAACACCGCATAGGAAAACACCCGTTCTCGTTCGCAGTGAGTCCACCAACTGTAAGCAAATCTTAAGTTGTGCGGTACCGCTTAACTTGGCAGACATAGCGATATCTTTGAATTGAATAAGCGCGCAATGACAAGCAGCATTCGCCAACGATACTCGGCAATTACAATTAGTTTTGAAGTGTATGTCTGTTTTCAAATTTCCAACCGTTACCTTTTGGCTTGCTAACTGTTTGGAATCCTGTCCGAATACGCCTCAATTTGGGCTGAAAAATGCGCAATTCTGGCTGACGACGGTAAGGAATATATAACGCTGGAGTTTCTAGCCTCAGGTCTATAACTAGCAGAATACAGTCCCACTCTTTGACTAAGCGGAACCGGAAACTAGCATATCAGCACGTACTATACACATCTTAATTTGTTAGCAACAACCCAAGGGATTTCCAGGTGGTCCTGCGGGATGGGCTGCGCGCGGCTGATCCAGGGTCGCATCTGGCGGTCGTGAGTTCAAGTCTCAATATGTTATTAAAGGGGTTATTCTCGAACGGCTTGGGGGTCGAATAACTTCTCCCCCGATTGAGATTTGAACTCGGGCCGGGAAGAAAATCCCAGCCACGCCGAACATTTTTGTTGGTTTAATTAATCGATTGACTTATTTAGTTCTAATTTTTTGGGGGTTTTTTTTAAGCCGCTTTGGTTTATTTTTAATTTTTTTATTGATTGATTGATTTTTTAAATTTCTTTTTCTTTTTATTTCTTGGTCTTCTTCGTTTTTTTTCCAAGCTGTTCGGTGCCGCAATAGTTTTTCTTAAATTGATTGACTGATTTTTGGATTTTTTGGATTTTTTCCAATTTGTTTGTATTTTGCTGTCGCTGTTGTGGTTGATGTTTCGGGTAAACGTTTCCCGTATTGCCGTCCATCTAACAGATTTATTTTCTGCGTTATCGAGACTTGTTTGCTTTCAGTCTAAGCTTTGCTTTTCCCGAACTTTAAGAGTTTTAAGACCGAGGCAGTTCAGGGCCTAAACGATTTGTTAGTGGGAAGCAATTCCATGACTCGGTTTTCCAGCGGCCAATAGCGACATAAACAATTAACATGGGCCAACCTCTGGCTTAGGCAGAATACATATTGGCTGGTTTTCTTGAAATGTCGTTGATTGAGGATGTAGAAGGCTTTACGCGACCTCGAGAGAAGTGGCCGATCAGCTCAGCTACATCGTGTATGGATAAATTGTAGCAAACACCGCATAGGAAAACACCCGTTCTCGTTCGCAGTGAGTCCACCAACTGTAAGCAAATCTTAAGTTGTGCGGTACCGCTTAACTTGGCAGACATAGCGATATCTTTGAATTGAATAAGCGCGCAATGACAAGCAGCATTCGCCAACGATACTCGGCAATTACAATTAGTTTTGAAGTGTATGTCTGTTTTCAAATTTCCAACCGTTACCTTTTGGCTTGCTAACTGTTTGGAATCCTGTCCGAATACGCCTCAATTTGGGCTGAAAAATGCGCAATTCTGGCTGACGACGGTAAGGAATATATAACGCTGGAGTTTCTAGCCTCAGGTCTATAACTAGCAGAATACAGTCCCACTCTTTGACTAAGCGGAACCGGAAACTAGCATATCAGCACGTACTATACACATCTTAATTTGTTAGCAACAACCCAAGGGATTTCCAGGTGGTCCTGCGGGATGGGCTGCGCGCGGCTGATCCAGGGTCGCATCTGGCGGTCGTGAGTTCAAGTCTCAATATGTTATTAAAGGGGTTATTCTCGAACGGCTTGGGGGTCGAATAACTTCTCCCCCGATTGAGATTTGAACTCGGGCCGGGAAGAAAATCCCAGCCACGCCGAACATTTTTGTTGGTTTAATTAATCGATTGACTTATTTAGTTCTAATTTTTTGGGGGTTTTTTTTAAGCCGCTTTGGTTTATTTTTAATTTTTTTATTGATTGATTGATTTTTTAAATTTCTTTTTCTTTTTATTTCTTGGTCTTCTTCGTTTTTTTTCCAAGCTGTTCGGTGCCGCAATAGTTTTTCTTAAATTGATTGACTGATTTTTGGATTTTTTGGATTTTTTCCAATTTGTTTGTATTTTGCTGTCGCTGTTGTGGTTGATGTTTCGGGTAAACGTTTCCCGTATTGCCGTCCATCTAACAGATTTATTTTCTGCGTTATCGAGACTTGTTTGCTTTCAGTCTAAGCTTTGCTTTTCCCGAACTTTAAGAGTTTTAAGACCGAGGCAGTTCAGGGCCTAAACGATTTGTTAGTGGGAAGCAATTCCATGACTCGGTTTTCCAGCGGCCAATAGCGACATAAACAATTAACATGGGCCAACCTCTGGCTTAGGCAGAATACATATTGGCTGGTTTTCTTGAAATGTCGTTGATTGAGGATGTAGAAGGCTTTACGCGACCTCGAGAGAAGTGGCCGATCAGCTCAGCTACATCGTGTATGGATAAATTGTAGCAAACACCGCATAGGAAAACACCCGTTCTCGTTCGCAGTGAGTCCACCAACTGTAAGCAAATCTTAAGTTGTGCGGTACCGCTTAACTTGGCAGACATAGCGATATCTTTGAATTGAATAAGCGCGCAATGACAAGCAGCATTCGCCAACGATACTCGGCAATTACAATTAGTTTTGAAGTGTATGTCTGTTTTCAAATTTCCAACCGTTACCTTTTGGCTTGCTAACTGTTTGGAATCCTGTCCGAATACGCCTCAATTTGGGCTGAAAAATGCGCAATTCTGGCTGACGACGGTAAGGAATATATAACGCTGGAGTTTCTAGCCTCAGGTCTATAACTAGCAGAATACAGTCCCACTCTTTGACTAAGCGGAACCGGAAACTAGCATATCAGCACGTACTATACACATCTTAATTTGTTAGCAACAACCCAAGGGATTTCCAGGTGGTCCTGCGGGATGGGCTGCGCGCGGCTGATCCAGGGTCGCATCTGGCGGTCGTGAGTTCAAGTCTCAATATGTTATTAAAGGGGTTATTCTCGAACGGCTTGGGGGTCGAATAACTTCTCCCCCGATTGAGATTTGAACTCGGGCCGGGAAGAAAATCCCAGCCACGCCGAACATTTTTGTTGGTTTAATTAATCGATTGACTTATTTAGTTCTAATTTTTTGGGGGTTTTTTTTAAGCCGCTTTGGTTTATTTTTAATTTTTTTATTGATTGATTGATTTTTTAAATTTCTTTTTCTTTTTATTTCTTGGTCTTCTTCGTTTTTTTTCCAAGCTGTTCGGTGCCGCAATAGTTTTTCTTAAATTGATTGACTGATTTTTGGATTTTTTGGATTTTTTCCAATTTGTTTGTATTTTGCTGTCGCTGTTGTGGTTGATGTTTCGGGTAAACGTTTCCCGTATTGCCGTCCATCTAACAGATTTATTTTCTGCGTTATCGAGACTTGTTTGCTTTCAGTCTAAGCTTTGCTTTTCCCGAACTTTAAGAGTTTTAAGACCGAGGCAGTTCAGGGCCTAAACGATTTGTTAGTGGGAAGCAATTCCATGACTCGGTTTTCCAGCGGCCAATAGCGACATAAACAATTAACATGGGCCAACCTCTGGCTTAGGCAGAATACATATTGGCTGGTTTTCTTGAAATGTCGTTGATTGAGGATGTAGAAGGCTTTACGCGACCTCGAGAGAAGTGGCCGATCAGCTCAGCTACATCGTGTATGGATAAATTGTAGCAAACACCGCATAGGAAAACACCCGTTCTCGTTCGCAGTGAGTCCACCAACTGTAAGCAAATCTTAAGTTGTGCGGTACCGCTTAACTTGGCAGACATAGCGATATCTTTGAATTGAATAAGCGCGCAATGACAAGCAGCATTCGCCAACGATACTCGGCAATTACAATTAGTTTTGAAGTGTATGTCTGTTTTCAAATTTCCAACCGTTACCTTTTGGCTTGCTAACTGTTTGGAATCCTGTCCGAATACGCCTCAATTTGGGCTGAAAAATGCGCAATTCTGGCTGACGACGGTAAGGAATATATAACGCTGGAGTTTCTAGCCTCAGGTCTATAACTAGCAGAATACAGTCCCACTCTTTGACTAAGCGGAACCGGAAACTAGCATATCAGCACGTACTATACACATCTTAATTTGTTAGCAACAACCCAAGGGATTTCCAGGTGGTCCTGCGGGATGGGCTGCGCGCGGCTGATCCAGGGTCGCATCTGGCGGTCGTGAGTTCAAGTCTCAATATGTTATTAAAGGGGTTATTCTCGAACGGCTTGGGGGTCGAATAACTTCTCCCCCGATTGAGATTTGAACTCGGGCCGGGAAGAAAATCCCAGCCACGCCGAACATTTTTGTTGGTTTAATTAATCGATTGACTTATTTAGTTCTAATTTTTTGGGGGTTTTTTTTAAGCCGCTTTGGTTTATTTTTAATTTTTTTATTGATTGATTGATTTTTTAAATTTCTTTTTCTTTTTATTTCTTGGTCTTCTTCGTTTTTTTTCCAAGCTGTTCGGTGCCGCAATAGTTTTTCTTAAATTGATTGACTGATTTTTGGATTTTTTGGATTTTTTCCAATTTGTTTGTATTTTGCTGTCGCTGTTGTGGTTGATGTTTCGGGTAAACGTTTCCCGTATTGCCGTCCATCTAACAGATTTATTTTCTGCGTTATCGAGACTTGTTTGCTTTCAGTCTAAGCTTTGCTTTTCCCGAACTTTAAGAGTTTTAAGACCGAGGCAGTTCAGGGCCTAAACGATTTGTTAGTGGGAAGCAATTCCATGACTCGGTTTTCCAGCGGCCAATAGCGACATAAACAATTAACATGGGCCAACCTCTGGCTTAGGCAGAATACATATTGGCTGGTTTTCTTGAAATGTCGTTGATTGAGGATGTAGAAGGCTTTACGCGACCTCGAGAGAAGTGGCCGATCAGCTCAGCTACATCGTGTATGGATAAATTGTAGCAAACACCGCATAGGAAAACACCCGTTCTCGTTCGCAGTGAGTCCACCAACTGTAAGCAAATCTTAAGTTGTGCGGTACCGCTTAACTTGGCAGACATAGCGATATCTTTGAATTGAATAAGCGCGCAATGACAAGCAGCATTCGCCAACGATACTCGGCAATTACAATTAGTTTTGAAGTGTATGTCTGTTTTCAAATTTCCAACCGTTACCTTTTGGCTTGCTAACTGTTTGGAATCCTGTCCGAATACGCCTCAATTTGGGCTGAAAAATGCGCAATTCTGGCTGACGACGGTAAGGAATATATAACGCTGGAGTTTCTAGCCTCAGGTCTATAACTAGCAGAATACAGTCCCACTCTTTGACTAAGCGGAACCGGAAACTAGCATATCAGCACGTACTATACACATCTTAATTTGTTAGCAACAACCCAAGGGATTTCCAGGTGGTCCTGCGGGATGGGCTGCGCGCGGCTGATCCAGGGTCGCATCTGGCGGTCGTGAGTTCAAGTCTCAATATGTTATTAAAGGGGTTATTCTCGAACGGCTTGGGGGTCGAATAACTTCTCCCCCGATTGAGATTTGAACTCGGGCCGGGAAGAAAATCCCAGCCACGCCGAACATTTTTGTTGGTTTAATTAATCGATTGACTTATTTAGTTCTAATTTTTTGGGGGTTTTTTTTAAGCCGCTTTGGTTTATTTTTAATTTTTTTATTGATTGATTGATTTTTTAAATTTCTTTTTCTTTTTATTTCTTGGTCTTCTTCGTTTTTTTTCCAAGCTGTTCGGTGCCGCAATAGTTTTTCTTAAATTGATTGACTGATTTTTGGATTTTTTGGATTTTTTCCAATTTGTTTGTATTTTGCTGTCGCTGTTGTGGTTGATGTTTCGGGTAAACGTTTCCCGTATTGCCGTCCATCTAACAGATTTATTTTCTGCGTTATCGAGACTTGTTTGCTTTCAGTCTAAGCTTTGCTTTTCCCGAACTTTAAGAGTTTTAAGACCGAGGCAGTTCAGGGCCTAAACGATTTGTTAGTGGGAAGCAATTCCATGACTCGGTTTTCCAGCGGCCAATAGCGACATAAACAATTAACATGGGCCAACCTCTGGCTTAGGCAGAATACATATTGGCTGGTTTTCTTGAAATGTCGTTGATTGAGGATGTAGAAGGCTTTACGCGACCTCGAGAGAAGTGGCCGATCAGCTCAGCTACATCGTGTATGGATAAATTGTAGCAAACACCGCATAGGAAAACACCCGTTCTCGTTCGCAGTGAGTCCACCAACTGTAAGCAAATCTTAAGTTGTGCGGTACCGCTTAACTTGGCAGACATAGCGATATCTTTGAATTGAATAAGCGCGCAATGACAAGCAGCATTCGCCAACGATACTCGGCAATTACAATTAGTTTTGAAGTGTATGTCTGTTTTCAAATTTCCAACCGTTACCTTTTGGCTTGCTAACTGTTTGGAATCCTGTCCGAATACGCCTCAATTTGGGCTGAAAAATGCGCAATTCTGGCTGACGACGGTAAGGAATATATAACGCTGGAGTTTCTAGCCTCAGGTCTATAACTAGCAGAATACAGTCCCACTCTTTGACTAAGCGGAACCGGAAACTAGCATATCAGCACGTACTATACACATCTTAATTTGTTAGCAACAACCCAAGGGATTTCCAGGTGGTCCTGCGGGATGGGCTGCGCGCGGCTGATCCAGGGTCGCATCTGGCGGTCGTGAGTTCAAGTCTCAATATGTTATTAAAGGGGTTATTCTCGAACGGCTTGGGGGTCGAATAACTTCTCCCCCGATTGAGATTTGAACTCGGGCCGGGAAGAAAATCCCAGCCACGCCGAACATTTTTGTTGGTTTAATTAATCGATTGACTTATTTAGTTCTAATTTTTTGGGGGTTTTTTTTAAGCCGCTTTGGTTTATTTTTAATTTTTTTATTGATTGATTGATTTTTTAAATTTCTTTTTCTTTTTATTTCTTGGTCTTCTTCGTTTTTTTTCCAAGCTGTTCGGTGCCGCAATAGTTTTTCTTAAATTGATTGACTGATTTTTGGATTTTTTGGATTTTTTCCAATTTGTTTGTATTTTGCTGTCGCTGTTGTGGTTGATGTTTCGGGTAAACGTTTCCCGTATTGCCGTCCATCTAACAGATTTATTTTCTGCGTTATCGAGACTTGTTTGCTTTCAGTCTAAGCTTTGCTTTTCCCGAACTTTAAGAGTTTTAAGACCGAGGCAGTTCAGGGCCTAAACGATTTGTTAGTGGGAAGCAATTCCATGACTCGGTTTTCCAGCGGCCAATAGCGACATAAACAATTAACATGGGCCAACCTCTGGCTTAGGCAGAATACATATTGGCTGGTTTTCTTGAAATGTCGTTGATTGAGGATGTAGAAGGCTTTACGCGACCTCGAGAGAAGTGGCCGATCAGCTCAGCTACATCGTGTATGGATAAATTGTAGCAAACACCGCATAGGAAAACACCCGTTCTCGTTCGCAGTGAGTCCACCAACTGTAAGCAAATCTTAAGTTGTGCGGTACCGCTTAACTTGGCAGACATAGCGATATCTTTGAATTGAATAAGCGCGCAATGACAAGCAGCATTCGCCAACGATACTCGGCAATTACAATTAGTTTTGAAGTGTATGTCTGTTTTCAAATTTCCAACCGTTACCTTTTGGCTTGCTAACTGTTTGGAATCCTGTCCGAATACGCCTCAATTTGGGCTGAAAAATGCGCAATTCTGGCTGACGACGGTAAGGAATATATAACGCTGGAGTTTCTAGCCTCAGGTCTATAACTAGCAGAATACAGTCCCACTCTTTGACTAAGCGGAACCGGAAACTAGCATATCAGCACGTACTATACACATCTTAATTTGTTAGCAACAACCCAAGGGATTTCCAGGTGGTCCTGCGGGATGGGCTGCGCGCGGCTGATCCAGGGTCGCATCTGGCGGTCGTGAGTTCAAGTCTCAATATGTTATTAAAGGGGTTATTCTCGAACGGCTTGGGGGTCGAATAACTTCTCCCCCGATTGAGATTTGAACTCGGGCCGGGAAGAAAATCCCAGCCACGCCGAACATTTTTGTTGGTTTAATTAATCGATTGACTTATTTAGTTCTAATTTTTTGGGGGTTTTTTTTAAGCCGCTTTGGTTTATTTTTAATTTTTTTATTGATTGATTGATTTTTTAAATTTCTTTTTCTTTTTATTTCTTGGTCTTCTTCGTTTTTTTTCCAAGCTGTTCGGTGCCGCAATAGTTTTTCTTAAATTGATTGACTGATTTTTGGATTTTTTGGATTTTTTCCAATTTGTTTGTATTTTGCTGTCGCTGTTGTGGTTGATGTTTCGGGTAAACGTTTCCCGTATTGCCGTCCATCTAACAGATTTATTTTCTGCGTTATCGAGACTTGTTTGCTTTCAGTCTAAGCTTTGCTTTTCCCGAACTTTAAGAGTTTTAAGACCGAGGCAGTTCAGGGCCTAAACGATTTGTTAGTGGGAAGCAATTCCATGACTCGGTTTTCCAGCGGCCAATAGCGACATAAACAATTAACATGGGCCAACCTCTGGCTTAGGCAGAATACATATTGGCTGGTTTTCTTGAAATGTCGTTGATTGAGGATGTAGAAGGCTTTACGCAACCTCGAGAGAAGTGGCCGATCAGCTCAGCTACATCGTGTATGGATAAATTGTAGCAAACACCGCATAGGAAAACACCCGTTCTCGTTCGCAGTGAGTCCACCAACTGTAAGCAAATCTTAAGTTGTGCGGTACCGCTTAACTTGGCAGACATAGCGATATCTTTGAATTGAATAAGCGCGCAATGACAAGCAGCATTCGCCAACGATACTCGGCAATTACAATTAGTTTTGAAGTGTATGTCTGTTTTCAAATTTCCAACCGTTACCTTTTGGCTTGCTAACTGTTTGGAATCCTGTCCGAATACGCCTCAATTTGGGCTGAAAAATGCGCAATTCTGGCTGACGACGGTAAGGAATATATAACGCTGGAGTTTCTAGCCTCAGGTCTATAACTAGCAGAATACAGTCCCACTCTTTGACTAAGCGGAACCGGAAACTAGCATATCAGCACGTACTATACACATCTTAATTTGTTAGCAACAACCCAAGGGATTTCCAGGTGGTCCTGCGGGATGGGCTGCGCGCGGCTGATCCAGGGTCGCATCTGGCGGTCGTGAGTTCAAGTCTCAATATGTTATTAAAGGGGTTATTCTCGAACGGCTTGGGGGTCGAATAACTTCTCCCCCGATTGAGATTTGAACTCGGGCCGGGAAGAAAATCCCAGCCACGCCGAACATTTTTGTTGGTTTAATTAATCGATTGACTTATTTAGTTCTAATTTTTTGGGGGTTTTTTTTAAGCCGCTTTGGTTTATTTTTAATTTTTTTATTGATTGATTGATTTTTTAAATTTCTTTTTCTTTTTATTTCTTGGTCTTCTTCGTTTTTTTTCCAAGCTGTTCGGTGCCGCAATAGTTTTTCTTAAATTGATTGACTGATTTTTGGATTTTTTGGATTTTTTCCAATTTGTTTGTATTTTGCTGTCGCTGTTGTGGTTGATGTTTCGGGTAAACGTTTCCCGTATTGCCGTCCATCTAACAGATTTATTTTCTGCGTTATCGAGACTTGTTTGCTTTCAGTCTAAGCTTTGCTTTTCCCGAACTTTAAGAGTTTTAAGACCGAGGCAGTTCAGGGCCTAAACGATTTGTTAGTGGGAAGCAATTCCATGACTCGGTTTTCCAGCGGCCAATAGCGACATAAACAATTAACATGGGCCAACCTCTGGCTTAGGCAGAATACATATTGGCTGGTTTTCTTGAAATGTCGTTGATTGAGGATGTAGAAGGCTTTACGCGACCTCGAGAGAAGTGGCCGATCAGCTCAGCTACATCGTGTATGGATAAATTGTAGCAAACACCGCATAGGAAAACACCCGTTCTCGTTCGCAGTGAGTCCACCAACTGTAAGCAAATCTTAAGTTGTGCGGTACCGCTTAACTTGGCAGACATAGCGATATCTTTGAATTGAATAAGCGCGCAATGACAAGCAGCATTCGCCAACGATACTCGGCAATTACAATTAGTTTTGAAGTGTATGTCTGTTTTCAAATTTCCAACCGTTACCTTTTGGCTTGCTAACTGTTTGGAATCCTGTCCGAATACGCCTCAATTTGGGCTGAAAAATGCGCAATTCTGGCTGACGACGGTAAGGAATATATAACGCTGGAGTTTCTAGCCTCAGGTCTATAACTAGCAGAATACAGTCCCACTCTTTGACTAAGCGGAACCGGAAACTAGCATATCAGCACGTACTATACACATCTTAATTTGTTAGCAACAACCCAAGGGATTTCCAGGTGGTCCTGCGGGATGGGCTGCGCGCGGCTGATCCAGGGTCGCATCTGGCGGTCGTGAGTTCAAGTCTCAATATGTTATTAAAGGGGTTATTCTCGAACGGCTTGGGGGTCGAATAACTTCTCCCCCGATTGAGATTTGAACTCGGGCCGGGAAGAAAATCCCAGCCACGCCGAACATTTTTGTTGGTTTAATTAATCGATTGACTTATTTAGTTCTAATTTTTTGGGGGTTTTTTTTAAGCCGCTTTGGTTTATTTTTAATTTTTTTATTGATTGATTGATTTTTTAAATTTCTTTTTCTTTTTATTTCTTGGTCTTCTTCGTTTTTTTTCCAAGCTGTTCGGTGCCGCAATAGTTTTTCTTAAATTGATTGACTGATTTTTGGATTTTTTGGATTTTTTCCAATTTGTTTGTATTTTGCTGTCGCTGTTGTGGTTGATGTTTCGGGTAAACGTTTCCCGTATTGCCGTCCATCTAACAGATTTATTTTCTGCGTTATCGAGACTTGTTTGCTTTCAGTCTAAGCTTTGCTTTTCCCGAACTTTAAGAGTTTTAAGACCGAGGCAGTTCAGGGCCTAAACGATTTGTTAGTGGGAAGCAATTCCATGACTCGGTTTTCCAGCGGCCAATAGCGACATAAACAATTAACATGGGCCAACCTCTGGCTTAGGCAGAATACATATTGGCTGGTTTTCTTGAAATGTCGTTGATTGAGGATGTAGAAGGCTTTACGCGACCTCGAGAGAAGTGGCCGATCAGCTCAGCTACATCGTGTATGGATAAATTGTAGCAAACACCGCATAGGAAAACACCCGTTCTCGTTCGCAGTGAGTCCACCAACTGTAAGCAAATCTTAAGTTGTGCGGTACCGCTTAACTTGGCAGACATAGCGATATCTTTGAATTGAATAAGCGCGCAATGACAAGCAGCATTCGCCAACGATACTCGGCAATTACAATTAGTTTTGAAGTGTATGTCTGTTTTCAAATTTCCAACCGTTACCTTTTGGCTTGCTAACTGTTTGGAATCCTGTCCGAATACGCCTCAATTTGGGCTGAAAAATGCGCAATTCTGGCTGACGACGGTAAGGAATATATAACGCTGGAGTTTCTAGCCTCAGGTCTATAACTAGCAGAATACAGTCCCACTCTTTGACTAAGCGGAACCGGAAACTAGCATATCAGCACGTACTATACACATCTTAATTTGTTAGCAACAACCCAAGGGATTTCCAGGTGGTCCTGCGGGATGGGCTGCGCGCGGCTGATCCAGGGTCGCATCTGGCGGTCGTGAGTTCAAGTCTCAATATGTTATTAAAGGGGTTATTCTCGAACGGCTTGGGGGTCGAATAACTTCTCCCCCGATTGAGATTTGAACTCGGGCCGGGAAGAAAATCCCAGCCACGCCGAACATTTTTGTTGGTTTAATTAATCGATTGACTTATTTAGTTCTAATTTTTTGGGGGTTTTTTTTAAGCCGCTTTGGTTTATTTTTAATTTTTTTATTGATTGATTGATTTTTTAAATTTCTTTTTCTTTTTATTTCTTGGTCTTCTTCGTTTTTTTTCCAAGCTGTTCGGTGCCGCAATAGTTTTTCTTAAATTGATTGACTGATTTTTGGATTTTTTGGATTTTTTCCAATTTGTTTGTATTTTGCTGTCGCTGTTGTGGTTGATGTTTCGGGTAAACGTTTCCCGTATTGCCGTCCATCTAACAGATTTATTTTCTGCGTTATCGAGACTTGTTTGCTTTCAGTCTAAGCTTTGCTTTTCCCGAACTTTAAGAGTTTTAAGACCGAGGCAGTTCAGGGCCTAAACGATTTGTTAGTGGGAAGCAATTCCATGACTCGGTTTTCCAGCGGCCAATAGCGACATAAACAATTAACATGGGCCAACCTCTGGCTTAGGCAGAATACATATTGGCTGGTTTTCTTGAAATGTCGTTGATTGAGGATGTAGAAGGCTTTACGCGACCTCGAGAGAAGTGGCCGATCAGCTCAGCTACATCGTGTATGGATAAATTGTAGCAAACACCGCATAGGAAAACACCCGTTCTCGTTCGCAGTGAGTCCACCAACTGTAAGCAAATCTTAAGTTGTGCGGTACCGCTTAACTTGGCAGACATAGCGATATCTTTGAATTGAATAAGCGCGCAATGACAAGCAGCATTCGCCAACGATACTCGGCAATTACAATTAGTTTTGAAGTGTATGTCTGTTTTCAAATTTCCAACCGTTACCTTTTGGCTTGCTAACTGTTTGGAATCCTGTCCGAATACGCCTCAATTTGGGCTGAAAAATGCGCAATTCTGGCTGACGACGGTAAGGAATATATAACGCTGGAGTTTCTAGCCTCAGGTCTATAACTAGCAGAATACAGTCCCACTCTTTGACTAAGCGGAACCGGAAACTAGCATATCAGCACGTACTATACACATCTTAATTTGTTAGCAACAACCCAAGGGATTTCCAGGTGGTCCTGCGGGATGGGCTGCGCGCGGCTGATCCAGGGTCGCATCTGGCGGTCGTGAGTTCAAGTCTCAATATGTTATTAAAGGGGTTATTCTCGAACGGCTTGGGGGTCGAATAACTTCTCCCCCGATTGAGATTTGAACTCGGGCCGGGAAGAAAATCCCAGCCACGCCGAACATTTTTGTTGGTTTAATTAATCGATTGACTTATTTAGTTCTAATTTTTTGGGGGTTTTTTTTAAGCCGCTTTGGTTTATTTTTAATTTTTTTATTGATTGATTGATTTTTTAAATTTCTTTTTCTTTTTATTTCTTGGTCTTCTTCGTTTTTTTTCCAAGCTGTTCGGTGCCGCAATAGTTTTTCTTAAATTGATTGACTGATTTTTGGATTTTTTGGATTTTTTCCAATTTGTTTGTATTTTGCTGTCGCTGTTGTGGTTGATGTTTCGGGTAAACGTTTCCCGTATTGCCGTCCATCTAACAGATTTATTTTCTGCGTTATCGAGACTTGTTTGCTTTCAGTCTAAGCTTTGCTTTTCCCGAACTTTAAGAGTTTTAAGACCGAGGCAGTTCAGGGCCTAAACGATTTGTTAGTGGGAAGCAATTCCATGACTCGGTTTTCCAGCGGCCAATAGCGACATAAACAATTAACATGGGCCAACCTCTGGCTTAGGCAGAATACATATTGGCTGGTTTTCTTGAAATGTCGTTGATTGAGGATGTAGAAGGCTTTACGCGACCTCGAGAGAAGTGGCCGATCAGCTCAGCTACATCGTGTATGGATAAATTGTAGCAAACACCGCATAGGAAAACACCCGTTCTCGTTCGCAGTGAGTCCACCAACTGTAAGCAAATCTTAAGTTGTGCGGTACCGCTTAACTTGGCAGACATAGCGATATCTTTGAATTGAATAAGCGCGCAATGACAAGCAGCATTCGCCAACGATACTCGGCAATTACAATTAGTTTTGAAGTGTATGTCTGTTTTCAAATTTCCAACCGTTACCTTTTGGCTTGCTAACTGTTTGGAATCCTGTCCGAATACGCCTCAATTTGGGCTGAAAAATGCGCAATTCTGGCTGACGACGGTAAGGAATATATAACGCTGGAGTTTCTAGCCTCAGGTCTATAACTAGCAGAATACAGTCCCACTCTTTGACTAAGCGGAACCGGAAACTAGCATATCAGCACGTACTATACACATCTTAATTTGTTAGCAACAACCCAAGGGATTTCCAGGTGGTCCTGCGGGATGGGCTGCGCGCGGCTGATCCAGGGTCGCATCTGGCGGTCGTGAGTTCAAGTCTCAATATGTTATTAAAGGGGTTATTCTCGAACGGCTTGGGGGTCGAATAACTTCTCCCCCGATTGAGATTTGAACTCGGGCCGGGAAGAAAATCCCAGCCACGCCGAACATTTTTGTTGGTTTAATTAATCGATTGACTTATTTAGTTCTAATTTTTTGGGGGTTTTTTTTAAGCCGCTTTGGTTTATTTTTAATTTTTTTATTGATTGATTGATTTTTTAAATTTCTTTTTCTTTTTATTTCTTGGTCTTCTTCGTTTTTTTTCCAAGCTGTTCGGTGCCGCAATAGTTTTTCTTAAATTGATTGACTGATTTTTGGATTTTTTGGATTTTTTCCAATTTGTTTGTATTTTGCTGTCGCTGTTGTGGTTGATGTTTCGGGTAAACGTTTCCCGTATTGCCGTCCATCTAACAGATTTATTTTCTGCGTTATCGAGACTTGTTTGCTTTCAGTCTAAGCTTTGCTTTTCCCGAACTTTAAGAGTTTTAAGACCGAGGCAGTTCAGGGCCTAAACGATTTGTTAGTGGGAAGCAATTCCATGACTCGGTTTTCCAGCGGCCAATAGCGACATAAACAATTAACATGGGCCAACCTCTGGCTTAGGCAGAATACATATTGGCTGGTTTTCTTGAAATGTCGTTGATTGAGGATGTAGAAGGCTTTACGCGACCTCGAGAGAAGTGGCCGATCAGCTCAGCTACATCGTGTATGGATAAATTGTAGCAAACACCGCATAGGAAAACACCCGTTCTCGTTCGCAGTGAGTCCACCAACTGTAAGCAAATCTTAAGTTGTGCGGTACCGCTTAACTTGGCAGACATAGCGATATCTTTGAATTGAATAAGCGCGCAATGACAAGCAGCATTCGCCAACGATACTCGGCAATTACAATTAGTTTTGAAGTGTATGTCTGTTTTCAAATTTCCAACCGTTACCTTTTGGCTTGCTAACTGTTTGGAATCCTGTCCGAATACGCCTCAATTTGGGCTGAAAAATGCGCAATTCTGGCTGACGACGGTAAGGAATATATAACGCTGGAGTTTCTAGCCTCAGGTCTATAACTAGCAGAATACAGTCCCACTCTTTGACTAAGCGGAACCGGAAACTAGCATATCAGCACGTACTATACACATCTTAATTTGTTAGCAACAACCCAAGGGATTTCCAGGTGGTCCTGCGGGATGGGCTGCGCGCGGCTGATCCAGGGTCGCATCTGGCGGTCGTGAGTTCAAGTCTCAATATGTTATTAAAGGGGTTATTCTCGAACGGCTTGGGGGTCGAATAACTTCTCCCCCGATTGAGATTTGAACTCGGGCCGGGAAGAAAATCCCAGCCACGCCGAACATTTTTGTTGGTTTAATTAATCGATTGACTTATTTAGTTCTAATTTTTTGGGGGTTTTTTTTAAGCCGCTTTGGTTTATTTTTAATTTTTTTATTGATTGATTGATTTTTTAAATTTCTTTTTCTTTTTATTTCTTGGTCTTCTTCGTTTTTTTTCCAAGCTGTTCGGTGCCGCAATAGTTTTTCTTAAATTGATTGACTGATTTTTGGATTTTTTGGATTTTTTCCAATTTGTTTGTATTTTGCTGTCGCTGTTGTGGTTGATGTTTCGGGTAAACGTTTCCCGTATTGCCGTCCATCTAACAGATTTATTTTCTGCGTTATCGAGACTTGTTTGCTTTCAGTCTAAGCTTTGCTTTTCCCGAACTTTAAGAGTTTTAAGACCGAGGCAGTTCAGGGCCTAAACGATTTGTTAGTGGGAAGCAATTCCATGACTCGGTTTTCCAGCGGCCAATAGCGACATAAACAATTAACATGGGCCAACCTCTGGCTTAGGCAGAATACATATTGGCTGGTTTTCTTGAAATGTCGTTGATTGAGGATGTAGAAGGCTTTACGCGACCTCGAGAGAAGTGGCCGATCAGCTCAGCTACATCGTGTATGGATAAATTGTAGCAAACACCGCATAGGAAAACACCCGTTCTCGTTCGCAGTGAGTCCACCAACTGTAAGCAAATCTTAAGTTGTGCGGTACCGCTTAACTTGGCAGACATAGCGATATCTTTGAATTGAATAAGCGCGCAATGACAAGCAGCATTCGCCAACGATACTCGGCAATTACAATTAGTTTTGAAGTGTATGTCTGTTTTCAAATTTCCAACCGTTACCTTTTGGCTTGCTAACTGTTTGGAATCCTGTCCGAATACGCCTCAATTTGGGCTGAAAAATGCGCAATTCTGGCTGACGACGGTAAGGAATATATAACGCTGGAGTTTCTAGCCTCAGGTCTATAACTAGCAGAATACAGTCCCACTCTTTGACTAAGCGGAACCGGAAACTAGCATATCAGCACGTACTATACACATCTTAATTTGTTAGCAACAACCCAAGGGATTTCCAGGTGGTCCTGCGGGATGGGCTGCGCGCGGCTGATCCAGGGTCGCATCTGGCGGTCGTGAGTTCAAGTCTCAATATGTTATTAAAGGGGTTATTCTCGAACGGCTTGGGGGTCGAATAACTTCTCCCCCGATTGAGATTTGAACTCGGGCCGGGAAGAAAATCCCAGCCACGCCGAACATTTTTGTTGGTTTAATTAATCGATTGACTTATTTAGTTCTAATTTTTTGGGGGTTTTTTTTAAGCCGCTTTGGTTTATTTTTAATTTTTTTATTGATTGATTGATTTTTTAAATTTCTTTTTCTTTTTATTTCTTGGTCTTCTTCGTTTTTTTTCCAAGCTGTTCGGTGCCGCAATAGTTTTTCTTAAATTGATTGACTGATTTTTGGATTTTTTGGATTTTTTCCAATTTGTTTGTATTTTGCTGTCGCTGTTGTGGTTGATGTTTCGGGTAAACGTTTCCCGTATTGCCGTCCATCTAACAGATTTATTTTCTGCGTTATCGAGACTTGTTTGCTTTCAGTCTAAGCTTTGCTTTTCCCGAACTTTAAGAGTTTTAAGACCGAGGCAGTTCAGGGCCTAAACGATTTGTTAGTGGGAAGCAATTCCATGACTCGGTTTTCCAGCGGCCAATAGCGACATAAACAATTAACATGGGCCAACCTCTGGCTTAGGCAGAATACATATTGGCTGGTTTTCTTGAAATGTCGTTGATTGAGGATGTAGAAGGCTTTACGCGACCTCGAGAGAAGTGGCCGATCAGCTCAGCTACATCGTGTATGGATAAATTGTAGCAAACACCGCATAGGAAAACACCCGTTCTCGTTCGCAGTGAGTCCACCAACTGTAAGCAAATCTTAAGTTGTGCGGTACCGCTTAACTTGGCAGACATAGCGATATCTTTGAATTGAATAAGCGCGCAATGACAAGCAGCATTCGCCAACGATACTCGGCAATTACAATTAGTTTTGAAGTGTATGTCTGTTTTCAAATTTCCAACCGTTACCTTTTGGCTTGCTAACTGTTTGGAATCCTGTCCGAATACGCCTCAATTTGGGCTGAAAAATGCGCAATTCTGGCTGACGACGGTAAGGAATATATAACGCTGGAGTTTCTAGCCTCAGGTCTATAACTAGCAGAATACAGTCCCACTCTTTGACTAAGCGGAACCGGAAACTAGCATATCAGCACGTACTATACACATCTTAATTTGTTAGCAACAACCCAAGGGATTTCCAGGTGGTCCTGCGGGATGGGCTGCGCGCGGCTGATCCAGGGTCGCATCTGGCGGTCGTGAGTTCAAGTCTCAATATGTTATTAAAGGGGTTATTCTCGAACGGCTTGGGGGTCGAATAACTTCTCCCCCGATTGAGATTTGAACTCGGGCCGGGAAGAAAATCCCAGCCACGCCGAACATTTTTGTTGGTTTAATTAATCGATTGACTTATTTAGTTCTAATTTTTTGGGGGTTTTTTTTAAGCCGCTTTGGTTTATTTTTAATTTTTTTATTGATTGATTGATTTTTTAAATTTCTTTTTCTTTTTATTTCTTGGTCTTCTTCGTTTTTTTTCCAAGCTGTTCGGTGCCGCAATAGTTTTTCTTAAATTGATTGACTGATTTTTGGATTTTTTGGATTTTTTCCAATTTGTTTGTATTTTGCTGTCGCTGTTGTGGTTGATGTTTCGGGTAAACGTTTCCCGTATTGCCGTCCATCTAACAGATTTATTTTCTGCGTTATCGAGACTTGTTTGCTTTCAGTCTAAGCTTTGCTTTTCCCGAACTTTAAGAGTTTTAAGACCGAGGCAGTTCAGGGCCTAAACGATTTGTTAGTGGGAAGCAATTCCATGACTCGGTTTTCCAGCGGCCAATAGCGACATAAACAATTAACATGGGCCAACCTCTGGCTTAGGCAGAATACATATTGGCTGGTTTTCTTGAAATGTCGTTGATTGAGGATGTAGAAGGCTTTACGCGACCTCGAGAGAAGTGGCCGATCAGCTCAGCTACATCGTGTATGGATAAATTGTAGCAAACACCGCATAGGAAAACACCCGTTCTCGTTCGCAGTGAGTCCACCAACTGTAAGCAAATCTTAAGTTGTGCGGTACCGCTTAACTTGGCAGACATAGCGATATCTTTGAATTGAATAAGCGCGCAATGACAAGCAGCATTCGCCAACGATACTCGGCAATTACAATTAGTTTTGAAGTGTATGTCTGTTTTCAAATTTCCAACCGTTACCTTTTGGCTTGCTAACTGTTTGGAATCCTGTCCGAATACGCCTCAATTTGGGCTGAAAAATGCGCAATTCTGGCTGACGACGGTAAGGAATATATAACGCTGGAGTTTCTAGCCTCAGGTCTATAACTAGCAGAATACAGTCCCACTCTTTGACTAAGCGGAACCGGAAACTAGCATATCAGCACGTACTATACACATCTTAATTTGTTAGCAACAACCCAAGGGATTTCCAGGTGGTCCTGCGGGATGGGCTGCGCGCGGCTGATCCAGGGTCGCATCTGGCGGTCGTGAGTTCAAGTCTCAATATGTTATTAAAGGGGTTATTCTCGAACGGCTTGGGGGTCGAATAACTTCTCCCCCGATTGAGATTTGAACTCGGGCCGGGAAGAAAATCCCAGCCACGCCGAACATTTTTGTTGGTTTAATTAATCGATTGACTTATTTAGTTCTAATTTTTTGGGGGTTTTTTTTAAGCCGCTTTGGTTTATTTTTAATTTTTTTATTGATTGATTGATTTTTTAAATTTCTTTTTCTTTTTATTTCTTGGTCTTCTTCGTTTTTTTTCCAAGCTGTTCGGTGCCGCAATAGTTTTTCTTAAATTGATTGACTGATTTTTGGATTTTTTGGATTTTTTCCAATTTGTTTGTATTTTGCTGTCGCTGTTGTGGTTGATGTTTCGGGTAAACGTTTCCCGTATTGCCGTCCATCTAACAGATTTATTTTCTGCGTTATCGAGACTTGTTTGCTTTCAGTCTAAGCTTTGCTTTTCCCGAACTTTAAGAGTTTTAAGACCGAGGCAGTTCAGGGCCTAAACGATTTGTTAGTGGGAAGCAATTCCATGACTCGGTTTTCCAGCGGCCAATAGCGACATAAACAATTAACATGGGCCAACCTCTGGCTTAGGCAGAATACATATTGGCTGGTTTTCTTGAAATGTCGTTGATTGAGGATGTAGAAGGCTTTACGCGACCTCGAGAGAAGTGGCCGATCAGCTCAGCTACATCGTGTATGGATAAATTGTAGCAAACACCGCATAGGAAAACACCCGTTCTCGTTCGCAGTGAGTCCACCAACTGTAAGCAAATCTTAAGTTGTGCGGTACCGCTTAACTTGGCAGACATAGCGATATCTTTGAATTGAATAAGCGCGCAATGACAAGCAGCATTCGCCAACGATACTCGGCAATTACAATTAGTTTTGAAGTGTATGTCTGTTTTCAAATTTCCAACCGTTACCTTTTGGCTTGCTAACTGTTTGGAATCCTGTCCGAATACGCCTCAATTTGGGCTGAAAAATGCGCAATTCTGGCTGACGACGGTAAGGAATATATAACGCTGGAGTTTCTAGCCTCAGGTCTATAACTAGCAGAATACAGTCCCACTCTTTGACTAAGCGGAACCGGAAACTAGCATATCAGCACGTACTATACACATCTTAATTTGTTAGCAACAACCCAAGGGATTTCCAGGTGGTCCTGCGGGATGGGCTGCGCGCGGCTGATCCAGGGTCGCATCTGGCGGTCGTGAGTTCAAGTCTCAATATGTTATTAAAGGGGTTATTCTCGAACGGCTTGGGGGTCGAATAACTTCTCCCCCGATTGAGATTTGAACTCGGGCCGGGAAGAAAATCCCAGCCACGCCGAACATTTTTGTTGGTTTAATTAATCGATTGACTTATTTAGTTCTAATTTTTTGGGGGTTTTTTTTAAGCCGCTTTGGTTTATTTTTAATTTTTTTATTGATTGATTGATTTTTTAAATTTCTTTTTCTTTTTATTTCTTGGTCTTCTTCGTTTTTTTTCCAAGCTGTTCGGTGCCGCAATAGTTTTTCTTAAATTGATTGACTGATTTTTGGATTTTTTGGATTTTTTCCAATTTGTTTGTATTTTGCTGTCGCTGTTGTGGTTGATGTTTCGGGTAAACGTTTCCCGTATTGCCGTCCATCTAACAGATTTATTTTCTGCGTTATCGAGACTTGTTTGCTTTCAGTCTAAGCTTTGCTTTTCCCGAACTTTAAGAGTTTTAAGACCGAGGCAGTTCAGGGCCTAAACGATTTGTTAGTGGGAAGCAATTCCATGACTCGGTTTTCCAGCGGCCAATAGCGACATAAACAATTAACATGGGCCAACCTCTGGCTTAGGCAGAATACATATTGGCTGGTTTTCTTGAAATGTCGTTGATTGAGGATGTAGAAGGCTTTACGCGACCTCGAGAGAAGTGGCCGATCAGCTCAGCTACATCGTGTATGGATAAATTGTAGCAAACACCGCATAGGAAAACACCCGTTCTCGTTCGCAGTGAGTCCACCAACTGTAAGCAAATCTTAAGTTGTGCGGTACCGCTTAACTTGGCAGACATAGCGATATCTTTGAATTGAATAAGCGCGCAATGACAAGCAGCATTCGCCAACGATACTCGGCAATTACAATTAGTTTTGAAGTGTATGTCTGTTTTCAAATTTCCAACCGTTACCTTTTGGCTTGCTAACTGTTTGGAATCCTGTCCGAATACGCCTCAATTTGGGCTGAAAAATGCGCAATTCTGGCTGACGACGGTAAGGAATATATAACGCTGGAGTTTCTAGCCTCAGGTCTATAACTAGCAGAATACAGTCCCACTCTTTGACTAAGCGGAACCGGAAACTAGCATATCAGCACGTACTATACACATCTTAATTTGTTAGCAACAACCCAAGGGATTTCCAGGTGGTCCTGCGGGATGGGCTGCGCGCGGCTGATCCAGGGTCGCATCTGGCGGTCGTGAGTTCAAGTCTCAATATGTTATTAAAGGGGTTATTCTCGAACGGCTTGGGGGTCGAATAACTTCTCCCCCGATTGAGATTTGAACTCGGGCCGGGAAGAAAATCCCAGCCACGCCGAACATTTTTGTTGGTTTAATTAATCGATTGACTTATTTAGTTCTAATTTTTTGGGGGTTTTTTTTAAGCCGCTTTGGTTTATTTTTAATTTTTTTATTGATTGATTGATTTTTTAAATTTCTTTTTCTTTTTATTTCTTGGTCTTCTTCGTTTTTTTTCCAAGCTGTTCGGTGCCGCAATAGTTTTTCTTAAATTGATTGACTGATTTTTGGATTTTTTGGATTTTTTCCAATTTGTTTGTATTTTGCTGTCGCTGTTGTGGTTGATGTTTCGGGTAAACGTTTCCCGTATTGCCGTCCATCTAACAGATTTATTTTCTGCGTTATCGAGACTTGTTTGCTTTCAGTCTAAGCTTTGCTTTTCCCGAACTTTAAGAGTTTTAAGACCGAGGCAGTTCAGGGCCTAAACGATTTGTTAGTGGGAAGCAATTCCATGACTCGGTTTTCCAGCGGCCAATAGCGACATAAACAATTAACATGGGCCAACCTCTGGCTTAGGCAGAATACATATTGGCTGGTTTTCTTGAAATGTCGTTGATTGAGGATGTAGAAGGCTTTACGCGACCTCGAGAGAAGTGGCCGATCAGCTCAGCTACATCGTGTATGGATAAATTGTAGCAAACACCGCATAGGAAAACACCCGTTCTCGTTCGCAGTGAGTCCACCAACTGTAAGCAAATCTTAAGTTGTGCGGTACCGCTTAACTTGGCAGACATAGCGATATCTTTGAATTGAATAAGCGCGCAATGACAAGCAGCATTCGCCAACGATACTCGGCAATTACAATTAGTTTTGAAGTGTATGTCTGTTTTCAAATTTCCAACCGTTACCTTTTGGCTTGCTAACTGTTTGGAATCCTGTCCGAATACGCCTCAATTTGGGCTGAAAAATGCGCAATTCTGGCTGACGACGGTAAGGAATATATAACGCTGGAGTTTCTAGCCTCAGGTCTATAACTAGCAGAATACAGTCCCACTCTTTGACTAAGCGGAACCGGAAACTAGCATATCAGCACGTACTATACACATCTTAATTTGTTAGCAACAACCCAAGGGATTTCCAGGTGGTCCTGCGGGATGGGCTGCGCGCGGCTGATCCAGGGTCGCATCTGGCGGTCGTGAGTTCAAGTCTCAATATGTTATTAAAGGGGTTATTCTCGAACGGCTTGGGGGTCGAATAACTTCTCCCCCGATTGAGATTTGAACTCGGGCCGGGAAGAAAATCCCAGCCACGCCGAACATTTTTGTTGGTTTAATTAATCGATTGACTTATTTAGTTCTAATTTTTTGGGGGTTTTTTTTAAGCCGCTTTGGTTTATTTTTAATTTTTTTATTGATTGATTGATTTTTTAAATTTCTTTTTCTTTTTATTTCTTGGTCTTCTTCGTTTTTTTTCCAAGCTGTTCGGTGCCGCAATAGTTTTTCTTAAATTGATTGACTGATTTTTGGATTTTTTGGATTTTTTCCAATTTGTTTGTATTTTGCTGTCGCTGTTGTGGTTGATGTTTCGGGTAAACGTTTCCCGTATTGCCGTCCATCTAACAGATTTATTTTCTGCGTTATCGAGACTTGTTTGCTTTCAGTCTAAGCTTTGCTTTTCCCGAACTTTAAGAGTTTTAAGACCGAGGCAGTTCAGGGCCTAAACGATTTGTTAGTGGGAAGCAATTCCATGACTCGGTTTTCCAGCGGCCAATAGCGACATAAACAATTAACATGGGCCAACCTCTGGCTTAGGCAGAATACATATTGGCTGGTTTTCTTGAAATGTCGTTGATTGAGGATGTAGAAGGCTTTACGCGACCTCGAGAGAAGTGGCCGATCAGCTCAGCTACATCGTGTATGGATAAATTGTAGCAAACACCGCATAGGAAAACACCCGTTCTCGTTCGCAGTGAGTCCACCAACTGTAAGCAAATCTTAAGTTGTGCGGTACCGCTTAACTTGGCAGACATAGCGATATCTTTGAATTGAATAAGCGCGCAATGACAAGCAGCATTCGCCAACGATACTCGGCAATTACAATTAGTTTTGAAGTGTATGTCTGTTTTCAAATTTCCAACCGTTACCTTTTGGCTTGCTAACTGTTTGGAATCCTGTCCGAATACGCCTCAATTTGGGCTGAAAAATGCGCAATTCTGGCTGACGACGGTAAGGAATATATAACGCTGGAGTTTCTAGCCTCAGGTCTATAACTAGCAGAATACAGTCCCACTCTTTGACTAAGCGGAACCGGAAACTAGCATATCAGCACGTACTATACACATCTTAATTTGTTAGCAACAACCCAAGGGATTTCCAGGTGGTCCTGCGGGATGGGCTGCGCGCGGCTGATCCAGGGTCGCATCTGGCGGTCGTGAGTTCAAGTCTCAATATGTTATTAAAGGGGTTATTCTCGAACGGCTTGGGGGTCGAATAACTTCTCCCCCGATTGAGATTTGAACTCGGGCCGGGAAGAAAATCCCAGCCACGCCGAACATTTTTGTTGGTTTAATTAATCGATTGACTTATTTAGTTCTAATTTTTTGGGGGTTTTTTTTAAGCCGCTTTGGTTTATTTTTAATTTTTTTATTGATTGATTGATTTTTTAAATTTCTTTTTCTTTTTATTTCTTGGTCTTCTTCGTTTTTTTTCCAAGCTGTTCGGTGCCGCAATAGTTTTTCTTAAATTGATTGACTGATTTTTGGATTTTTTGGATTTTTTCCAATTTGTTTGTATTTTGCTGTCGCTGTTGTGGTTGATGTTTCGGGTAAACGTTTCCCGTATTGCCGTCCATCTAACAGATTTATTTTCTGCGTTATCGAGACTTGTTTGCTTTCAGTCTAAGCTTTGCTTTTCCCGAACTTTAAGAGTTTTAAGACCGAGGCAGTTCAGGGCCTAAACGATTTGTTAGTGGGAAGCAATTCCATGACTCGGTTTTCCAGCGGCCAATAGCGACATAAACAATTAACATGGGCCAACCTCTGGCTTAGGCAGAATACATATTGGCTGGTTTTCTTGAAATGTCGTTGATTGAGGATGTAGAAGGCTTTACGCGACCTCGAGAGAAGTGGCCGATCAGCTCAGCTACATCGTGTATGGATAAATTGTAGCAAACACCGCATAGGAAAACACCCGTTCTCGTTCGCAGTGAGTCCACCAACTGTAAGCAAATCTTAAGTTGTGCGGTACCGCTTAACTTGGCAGACATAGCGATATCTTTGAATTGAATAAGCGCGCAATGACAAGCAGCATTCGCCAACGATACTCGGCAATTACAATTAGTTTTGAAGTGTATGTCTGTTTTCAAATTTCCAACCGTTACCTTTTGGCTTGCTAACTGTTTGGAATCCTGTCCGAATACGCCTCAATTTGGGCTGAAAAATGCGCAATTCTGGCTGACGACGGTAAGGAATATATAACGCTGGAGTTTCTAGCCTCAGGTCTATAACTAGCAGAATACAGTCCCACTCTTTGACTAAGCGGAACCGGAAACTAGCATATCAGCACGTACTATACACATCTTAATTTGTTAGCAACAACCCAAGGGATTTCCAGGTGGTCCTGCGGGATGGGCTGCGCGCGGCTGATCCAGGGTCGCATCTGGCGGTCGTGAGTTCAAGTCTCAATATGTTATTAAAGGGGTTATTCTCGAACGGCTTGGGGGTCGAATAACTTCTCCCCCGATTGAGATTTGAACTCGGGCCGGGAAGAAAATCCCAGCCACGCCGAACATTTTTGTTGGTTTAATTAATCGATTGACTTATTTAGTTCTAATTTTTTGGGGGTTTTTTTTAAGCCGCTTTGGTTTATTTTTAATTTTTTTATTGATTGATTGATTTTTTAAATTTCTTTTTCTTTTTATTTCTTGGTCTTCTTCGTTTTTTTTCCAAGCTGTTCGGTGCCGCAATAGTTTTTCTTAAATTGATTGACTGATTTTTGGATTTTTTGGATTTTTTCCAATTTGTTTGTATTTTGCTGTCGCTGTTGTGGTTGATGTTTCGGGTAAACGTTTCCCGTATTGCCGTCCATCTAACAGATTTATTTTCTGCGTTATCGAGACTTGTTTGCTTTCAGTCTAAGCTTTGCTTTTCCCGAACTTTAAGAGTTTTAAGACCGAGGCAGTTCAGGGCCTAAACGATTTGTTAGTGGGAAGCAATTCCATGACTCGGTTTTCCAGCGGCCAATAGCGACATAAACAATTAACATGGGCCAACCTCTGGCTTAGGCAGAATACATATTGGCTGGTTTTCTTGAAATGTCGTTGATTGAGGATGTAGAAGGCTTTACGCGACCTCGAGAGAAGTGGCCGATCAGCTCAGCTACATCGTGTATGGATAAATTGTAGCAAACACCGCATAGGAAAACACCCGTTCTCGTTCGCAGTGAGTCCACCAACTGTAAGCAAATCTTAAGTTGTGCGGTACCGCTTAACTTGGCAGACATAGCGATATCTTTGAATTGAATAAGCGCGCAATGACAAGCAGCATTCGCCAACGATACTCGGCAATTACAATTAGTTTTGAAGTGTATGTCTGTTTTCAAATTTCCAACCGTTACCTTTTGGCTTGCTAACTGTTTGGAATCCTGTCCGAATACGCCTCAATTTGGGCTGAAAAATGCGCAATTCTGGCTGACGACGGTAAGGAATATATAACGCTGGAGTTTCTAGCCTCAGGTCTATAACTAGCAGAATACAGTCCCACTCTTTGACTAAGCGGAACCGGAAACTAGCATATCAGCACGTACTATACACATCTTAATTTGTTAGCAACAACCCAAGGGATTTCCAGGTGGTCCTGCGGGATGGGCTGCGCGCGGCTGATCCAGGGTCGCATCTGGCGGTCGTGAGTTCAAGTCTCAATATGTTATTAAAGGGGTTATTCTCGAACGGCTTGGGGGTCGAATAACTTCTCCCCCGATTGAGATTTGAACTCGGGCCGGGAAGAAAATCCCAGCCACGCCGAACATTTTTGTTGGTTTAATTAATCGATTGACTTATTTAGTTCTAATTTTTTGGGGTTTTTTTTAAGCCGCTTTGGTTTATTTTTAATTTTTTTATTGATTGATTGATTTTTTAAATTTCTTTTTCTTTTTATTTCTTGGTCTTCTTCGTTTTTTTTCCAAGCTGTTCGGTGCCGCAATAGTTTTTCTTAAATTGATTGACTGATTTTTGGATTTTTTGGATTTTTTCCAATTTGTTTGTATTTTGCTGTCGCTGTTGTGGTTGATGTTTCGGGTAAACGTTTCCCGTATTGCCGTCCATCTAACAGATTTATTTTCTGCGTTATCGAGACTTGTTTGCTTTCAGTCTAAGCTTTGCTTTTCCCGAACTTTAAGAGTTTTAAGACCGAGGCAGTTCAGGGCCTAAACGATTTGTTAGTGGGAAGCAATTCCATGACTCGGTTTTCCAGCGGCCAATAGCGACATAAACAATTAACATGGGCCAACCTCTGGCTTAGGCAGAATACATATTGGCTGGTTTTCTTGAAATGTCGTTGATTGAGGATGTAGAAGGCTTTACGCGACCTCGAGAGAAGTGGCCGATCAGCTCAGCTACATCGTGTATGGATAAATTGTAGCAAACACCGCATAGGAAAACACCCGTTCTCGTTCGCAGTGAGTCCACCAACTGTAAGCAAATCTTAAGTTGTGCGGTACCGCTTAACTTGGCAGACATAGCGATATCTTTGAATTGAATAAGCGCGCAATGACAAGCAGCATTCGCCAACGATACTCGGCAATTACAATTAGTTTGAAGTGTATGTCTGTTTTCAAATTTCCAACCGTTACCTTTTGGCTTGCTAACTGTTTGGAATCCTGTCCGAATACGCCTCAATTTGGGCTGAAAAATGCGCAATTCTGGCTGACGACGGTAAGGAATATATAACGCTGGAGTTTCTAGCCTCAGGTCTATAACTAGCAGAATACAGTCCCACTCTTTGACTAAGCGGAACCGGAAACTAGCATATCAGCACGTACTATACACATCTTAATTTGTTAGCAACAACCCAAGGGATTTCCAGGTGGTCCTGCGGGATGGGCTGCGCGCGGCTGATCCAGGGTCGCATCTGGCGGTCGTGAGTTCAAGTCTCAATATGTTATTAAAGGGGTTATTCTCGAACGGCTTGGGGGTCGAATAACTTCTCCCCCGATTGAGATTTGAACTCGGGCCGGGAAGAAAATCCCAGCCACGCCGAACATTTTTGTTGGTTTAATTAATCGATTGACTTATTTAGTTCTAATTTTTTGGGGGTTTTTTTTAAGCCGCTTTGGTTTATTTTTAATTTTTTTATTGATTGATTGATTTTTTAAATTTCTTTTTCTTTTTATTTCTTGGTCTTCTTCGTTTTTTTTCCAAGCTGTTCGGTGCCGCAATAGTTTTTCTTAAATTGATTGACTGATTTTTGGATTTTTTGGATTTTTTCCAATTTGTTTGTATTTTGCTGTCGCTGTTGTGGTTGATGTTTCGGGTAAACGTTTCCCGTATTGCCGTCCATCTAACAGATTTATTTTCTGCGTTATCGAGACTTGTTTGCTTTCAGTCTAAGCTTTGCTTTTCCCGAACTTTAAGAGTTTTAAGACCGAGGCAGTTCAGGGCCTAAACGATTTGTTAGTGGGAAGCAATTCCATGACTCGGTTTTCCAGCGGCCAATAGCGACATAAACAATTAACATGGGCCAACCTCTGGCTTAGGCAGAATACATATTGGCTGGTTTTCTTGAAATGTCGTTGATTGAGGATGTAGAAGGCTTTACGCGACCTCGAGAGAAGTGGCCGATCAGCTCAGCTACATCGTGTATGGATAAATTGTAGCAAACACCGCATAGGAAAACACCCGTTCTCGTTCGCAGTGAGTCCACCAACTGTAAGCAAATCTTAAGTTGTGCGGTACCGCTTAACTTGGCAGACATAGCGATATCTTTGAATTGAATAAGCGCGCAATGACAAGCAGCATTCGCCAACGATACTCGGCAATTACAATTAGTTTTGAAGTGTATGTCTGTTTTCAAATTTCCAACCGTTACCTTTTGGCTTGCTAACTGTTTGGAATCCTGTCCGAATACGCCTCAATTTGGGCTGAAAAATGCGCAATTCTGGCTGACGACGGTAAGGAATATATAACGCTGGAGTTTCTAGCCTCAGGTCTATAACTAGCAGAATACAGTCCCACTCTTTGACTAAGCGGAACCGGAAACTAGCATATCAGCACGTACTATACACATCTTAATTTGTTAGCAACAACCCAAGGGATTTCCAGGTGGTCCTGCGGGATGGGCTGCGCGCGGCTGATCCAGGGTCGCATCTGGCGGTCGTGAGTTCAAGTCTCAATATGTTATTAAAGGGGTTATTCTCGAACGGCTTGGGGGTCGAATAACTTCTCCCCCGATTGAGATTTGAACTCGGGCCGGGAAGAAAATCCCAGCCACGCCGAACATTTTTGTTGGTTTAATTAATCGATTGACTTATTTAGTTCTAATTTTTTGGGGGTTTTTTTTAAGCCGCTTTGGTTTATTTTTAATTTTTTTATTGATTGATTGATTTTTTAAATTTCTTTTTCTTTTTATTTCTTGGTCTTCTTCGTTTTTTTTCCAAGCTGTTCGGTGCCGCAATAGTTTTTCTTAAATTGATTGACTGATTTTTGGATTTTTTGGATTTTTTCCAATTTGTTTGTATTTTGCTGTCGCTGTTGTGGTTGATGTTTCGGGTAAACGTTTCCCGTATTGCCGTCCATCTAACAGATTTATTTTCTGCGTTATCGAGACTTGTTTGCTTTCAGTCTAAGCTTTGCTTTTCCCGAACTTTAAGAGTTTTAAGACCGAGGCAGTTCAGGGCCTAAACGATTTGTTAGTGGGAAGCAATTCCATGACTCGGTTTTCCAGCGGCCAATAGCGACATAAACAATTAACATGGGCCAACCTCTGGCTTAGGCAGAATACATATTGGCTGGTTTTCTTGAAATGTCGTTGATTGAGGATGTAGAAGGCTTTACGCGACCTCGAGAGAAGTGGCCGATCAGCTCAGCTACATCGTGTATGGATAAATTGTAGCAAACACCGCATAGGAAAACACCCGTTCTCGTTCGCAGTGAGTCCACCAACTGTAAGCAAATCTTAAGTTGTGCGGTACCGCTTAACTTGGCAGACATAGCGATATCTTTGAATTGAATAAGCGCGCAATGACAAGCAGCATTCGCCAACGATACTCGGCAATTACAATTAGTTTTGAAGTGTATGTCTGTTTTCAAATTTCCAACCGTTACCTTTTGGCTTGCTAACTGTTTGGAATCCTGTCCGAATACGCCTCAATTTGGGCTGAAAAATGCGCAATTCTGGCTGACGACGGTAAGGAATATATAACGCTGGAGTTTCTAGCCTCAGGTCTATAACTAGCAGAATACAGTCCCACTCTTTGACTAAGCGGAACCGGAAACTAGCATATCAGCACGTACTATACACATCTTAATTTGTTAGCAACAACCCAAGGGATTTCCAGGTGGTCCTGCGGGATGGGCTGCGCGCGGCTGATCCAGGGTCGCATCTGGCGGTCGTGAGTTCAAGTCTCAATATGTTATTAAAGGGGTTATTCTCGAACGGCTTGGGGGTCGAATAACTTCTCCCCGATTGAGATTTGAACTCGGGCCGGGAAGAAAATCCCAGCCACGCCGAACATTTTTGTTGGTTTAATTAATCGATTGACTTATTTAGTTCTAATTTTTTGGGGGTTTTTTTTAAGCCGCTTTGGTTTATTTTTAATTTTTTTATTGATTGATTGATTTTTTAAATTTCTTTTTCTTTTTATTTCTTGGTCTTCTTCGTTTTTTTTCCAAGCTGTTCGGTGCCGCAATAGTTTTTCTTAAATTGATTGACTGATTTTTGGATTTTTTGGATTTTTTCCAATTTGTTTGTATTTTGCTGTCGCTGTTGTGGTTGATGTTTCGGGTAAACGTTTCCCGTATTGCCGTCCATCTAACAGATTTATTTTCTGCGTTATCGAGACTTGTTTGCTTTCAGTCTAAGCTTTGCTTTTCCCGAACTTTAAGAGTTTTAAGACCGAGGCAGTTCAGGGCCTAAACGATTTGTTAGTGGGAAGCAATTCCATGACTCGGTTTTCCAGCGGCCAATAGCGACATAAACAATTAACATGGGCCAACCTCTGGCTTAGGCAGAATACATATTGGCTGGTTTTCTTGAAATGTCGTTGATTGAGGATGTAGAAGGCTTTACGCGACCTCGAGAGAAGTGGCCGATCAGCTCAGCTACATCGTGTATGGATAAATTGTAGCAAACACCGCATAGGAAAACACCCGTTCTCGTTCGCAGTGAGTCCACCAACTGTAAGCAAATCTTAAGTTGTGCGGTACCGCTTAACTTGGCAGACATAGCGATATCTTTGAATTGAATAAGCGCGCAATGACAAGCAGCATTCGCCAACGATACTCGGCAATTACAATTAGTTTTGAAGTGTATGTCTGTTTTCAAATTTCCAACCGTTACCTTTTGGCTTGCTAACTGTTTGGAATCCTGTCCGAATACGCCTCAATTTGGGCTGAAAAATGCGCAATTCTGGCTGACGACGGTAAGGAATATATAACGCTGGAGTTTCTAGCCTCAGGTCTATAACTAGCAGAATACAGTCCCACTCTTTGACTAAGCGGAACCGGAAACTAGCATATCAGCACGTACTATACACATCTTAATTTGTTAGCAACAACCCAAGGGATTTCCAGGTGGTCCTGCGGGATGGGCTGCGCGCGGCTGATCCAGGGTCGCATCTGGCGGTCGTGAGTTCAAGTCTCAATATGTTATTAAAGGGGTTATTCTCGAACGGCTTGGGGGTCGAATAACTTCTCCCCCGATTGAGATTTGAACTCGGGCCGGGAAGAAAATCCCAGCCACGCCGAACATTTTTGTTGGTTTAATTAATCGATTGACTTATTTAGTTCTAATTTTTTGGGGGTTTTTTTTAAGCCGCTTTGGTTTATTTTTAATTTTTTTATTGATTGATTGATTTTTTAAATTTCTTTTTCTTTTTATTTCTTGGTCTTCTTCGTTTTTTTTCCAAGCTGTTCGGTGCCGCAATAGTTTTTCTTAAATTGATTGACTGATTTTTGGATTTTTTGGATTTTTTCCAATTTGTTTGTATTTTGCTGTCGCTGTTGTGGTTGATGTTTCGGGTAAACGTTTCCCGTATTGCCGTCCATCTAACAGATTTATTTTCTGCGTTATCGAGACTTGTTTGCTTTCAGTCTAAGCTTTGCTTTTCCCGAACTTTAAGAGTTTTAAGACCGAGGCAGTTCAGGGCCTAAACGATTTGTTAGTGGGAAGCAATTCCATGACTCGGTTTTCCAGCGGCCAATAGCGACATAAACAATTAACATGGGCCAACCTCTGGCTTAGGCAGAATACATATTGGCTGGTTTTCTTGAAATGTCGTTGATTGAGGATGTAGAAGGCTTTACGCGACCTCGAGAGAAGTGGCCGATCAGCTCAGCTACATCGTGTATGGATAAATTGTAGCAAACACCGCATAGGAAAACACCCGTTCTCGTTCGCAGTGAGTCCACCAACTGTAAGCAAATCTTAAGTTGTGCGGTACCGCTTAACTTGGCAGACATAGCGATATCTTTGAATTGAATAAGCGCGCAATGACAAGCAGCATTCGCCAACGATACTCGGCAATTACAATTAGTTTTGAAGTGTATGTCTGTTTTCAAATTTCCAACCGTTACCTTTTGGCTTGCTAACTGTTTGGAATCCTGTCCGAATACGCCTCAATTTGGGCTGAAAAATGCGCAATTCTGGCTGACGACGGTAAGGAATATATAACGCTGGAGTTTCTAGCCTCAGGTCTATAACTAGCAGAATACAGTCCCACTCTTTGACTAAGCGGAACCGGAAACTAGCATATCAGCACGTACTATACACATCTTAATTTGTTAGCAACAACCCAAGGGATTTCCAGGTGGTCCTGCGGGATGGGCTGCGCGCGGCTGATCCAGGGTCGCATCTGGCGGTCGTGAGTTCAAGTCTCAATATGTTATTAAAGGGGTTATTCTCGAACGGCTTGGGGGTCGAATAACTTCTCCCCCGATTGAGATTTGAACTCGGGCCGGGAAGAAAATCCCAGCCACGCCGAACATTTTTGTTGGTTTAATTAATCGATTGACTTATTTAGTTCTAATTTTTTGGGGGTTTTTTTTAAGCCGCTTTGGTTTATTTTTAATTTTTTTATTGATTGATTGATTTTTTAAATTTCTTTTTCTTTTTATTTCTTGGTCTTCTTCGTTTTTTTTCCAAGCTGTTCGGTGCCGCAATAGTTTTTCTTAAATTGATTGACTGATTTTTGGATTTTTTGGATTTTTTCCAATTTGTTTGTATTTTGCTGTCGCTGTTGTGGTTGATGTTTCGGGTAAACGTTTCCCGTATTGCCGTCCATCTAACAGATTTATTTTCTGCGTTATCGAGACTTGTTTGCTTTCAGTCTAAGCTTTGCTTTTCCCGAACTTTAAGAGTTTTAAGACCGAGGCAGTTCAGGGCCTAAACGATTTGTTAGTGGGAAGCAATTCCATGACTCGGTTTTCCAGCGGCCAATAGCGACATAAACAATTAACATGGGCCAACCTCTGGCTTAGGCAGAATACATATTGGCTGGTTTTCTTGAAATGTCGTTGATTGAGGATGTAGAAGGCTTTACGCGACCTCGAGAGAAGTGGCCGATCAGCTCAGCTACATCGTGTATGGATAAATTGTAGCAAACACCGCATAGGAAAACACCCGTTCT
>NW_027670933.1:12500-14171 GCF_964199315.1 Orbicella franksi
CTGGCCAATAGTTTCCTGCAAAAAGTTTTGAAAAAGTGTAAAATCCCAATTTTGCGCTCTTTAGGGTGTGGTCTTTGAGCTTCGGGTTTTCGTCAGAAAATTTCGGCAATCATCGGTCATCTTCGTGGAAATCTCTTCGTTTTCGTAACTCTGACATGGTGACGCATGTTTGGAATGCCATGGGGAGCGCTTTGGAGCAGTTTTGAAAAATCGAAATTTTCGAAATTTTTCTAAGTGTCTAAACTTGGTTGGGGGAATAGACGGTTTCGGGTTATAATGTAGGGCAGGCATCGGGAAAGACCGAAAGAGCAATTGAGCTGTATCGGTCCGTAACAGTAAGCCCTGCTCGGTAATGTGTTCTCGGGTACGAAAGGAGGGTATTTGGAGGAAAAAGGAGCAAAGTCGACTAAACTTGCTCGGTCGGTAGCATGAAATGACTGAACTTGTAGCCAAGTTGTCTCGGTGTGGACAACGAGAGAACGGATGGATGTTGTACCTGATGGCCTTTGGCCAAGAATAGCGGCTTAGATTCGGAAGAATCATTCTTCCCCAATGTATCTTGTCGGCATTCCGTGGACTTGGCTGTCTCACTGGTATGCCGGAAGCTTACTAGGGTGAAGCAGTGGAAAGACGTGGCAAAGAGAGAACGGGTTTCCCTCGGACAGGGTCGAACGCCTCGTGCGTCTTCCATGGCCGGGAGGATTCCCAGTGCAGCTTGACGGTGGAATGCCAGCCTCCTTTCAAAGGAAGCAGACGCAAAAGGGTTCCCGCCGGGTTCCCTGAGGGATAGCTACCTGGTTGATCCTGCCAGTAGTCATATGCTTGTCTCAAAGATTAAGCCATGCATGTCTAAGTATAAGCACTTGTACTGTGAAACTGCGAATGGCTCATTAAATCAGTTATCGTTTATTTGATTGTACCATTACTACTTGGATAACCGTAGTAATTCTAGAGCTAATACATGCGAAAAGTCCCGACTTCTGGAAGGGATGTATTTATTAGATTAAAAACCAATGCGGGTTCTGCCCGGTTCTTTGGTGATTCATAGTAACTGATCGAATCGCACGGCCTTGAGCTGGCGATGTTTCATTCAAATTTCTGCCCTATCAACTGTCGATGGTAAGGTAGTGGCTTACCATGGTTGCAACGGGTGACGGAGAATTAGGGTTCGATTCCGGAGAGGGAGCCTGAGAAACGGCTACCACATCCAAGGAAGGCAGCAGGCGCGCAAATTACCCAATCCTGACTCAGGGAGGTAGTGACAAGAAATAACAATACAGGGCTTTTCCAAGTCTTGTAATTGGAATGAGTACAACTTAAATCCTTTAACGAGGATCCATTGGAGGGCAAGTCTGGTGCCAGCAGCCGCGGTAATTCCAGCTCCAATAGCGTATATTAAAGTTGTTGCAGTTAAAAAGCTCGTAGTTGGATTTCGGGATGGCTCGGCCGGTCTGCCGCAAGGTATGTTACTGGCCGCGCTGTTCTTCCTCGCAAAGACTGTGTGTGCTCTTAACTGAGTGTGCATAGGATCTGCGACGTTTACTTTGAAAAAATTAGAGTGTTCAAAGCAAGCCAGCGCTTGAATACATAAGCATGGAATAATGGAATAGGACTTTGGTTCTATTTTGTTGGTTTCTGGAACTGAAGTAATGATTAAGAGAGACAGTTGGG
>NW_027670936.1:0-22653 GCF_964199315.1 Orbicella franksi
TCTTAATAGGATCTTAGTTTATTCTCAGTGAATTTATTCTCATTTGAACTCTTCATAGAAAGTTGAGAAGTGAATCTGGGATGCCTCTTTTTTAATAGGGCCCGGGGTGCACGATCAAACCTCCAGACATGCCTTTTATTGTACATGCCATGCGGGTTTGAAGCCTTAATTTTCAAGTCAGCGCGTGTGATAGATGTCTGGAGAATTTCTTAGTTAATCAGACCTTATTTCATGCCAACTGCAGTCAGACAGCTTATTAAGGAGTGAATTTATTCTCATTTGAACTCTTAAGAAAGTTGAGAAGTGACTCTTGGATGCCTCTTAATAGGATCTTAGTTTATTCTCAGTGAATTTATTCTCATTTGAACTCTTCATAGAAAGTTGAGAAGTGAATCTGGGATGCCTCTTTTTTAATAGGGCCCGGGGTGCACGATCAAACCTCCAGACATGCCTTTTATTGTACATGCCATGCGGGTTTGAAGCCTTAATTTTCAAGTCAGCGCGTGTGATAGATGTCTGGAGAATTTCTTAGTTAATCAGACCTTATTTCATGCCAACTGCAGTCAGACAGCTTATTAAGGAGTGAATTTATTCTCATTTGAACTCTTAAGAAAGTTGAGAAGTGACTCTTGGATGCCTCTTAATAGGATCTTAGTTTATTCTCAGTGAATTTATTCTCATTTGAACTCTTCATAGAAAGTTGAGAAGTGAATCTGGGATGCCTCTTTTTAATAGGGCCCGGGGTGCACGATCAAACCTCCAGACATGCCTTTTATTGTACATGCCATGCGGGTTTGAAGCCTTAATTTTCAAGTCAGCGCGTGTGATAGATGTCTGGAGAATTTCTTAGTTAATCAGACCTTATTTCATGCCAACTGCAGTCAGACAGCTTATTAAGGAGTGAATTTATTCTCATTTGAACTCTTAAGAAAGTTGAGAAGTGACTCTTGGATGCCTCTTAATAGGATCTTAGTTTATTCTCAGTGAATTTATTCTCATTTGAACTCTTCATAGAAAGTTGAGAAGTGAATCTGGGATGCCTCTTTTTTAATAGGGCCCGGGGTGCACGATCAAACCTCCAGACATGCCTTTTATTGTACATGCCATGCGGGTTTGAAGCCTTAATTTTCAAGTCAGCGCGTGTGATAGATGTCTGGAGAATTTCTTAGTTAATCAGACCTTATTTCATGCCAACTGCAGTCAGACAGCTTATTAAGGAGTGAATTTATTCTCATTTGAACTCTTAAGAAAGTTGAGAAGTGACTCTTGGATGCCTCTTAATAGGATCTTAGTTTATTCTCAGTGAATTTATTCTCATTTGAACTCTTCATAGAAAGTTGAGAAGTGAATCTGGGATGCCTCTTTTTTAATAGGGCCCGGGGTGCAGGATCAAACCTCCAGACATGCCTTTTATTGTACATGCCATGCGGGTTTGAAGCCTTAATTTTCAAGTCAGCGCGTGTGATAGATGTCTGGAGAATTTCTTAGTTAATCAGACCTTATTTCATGCCAACTGCAGTCAGACAGCTTATTAAGGAGTGAATTTATTCTCATTTGAACTCTTAAGAAAGTTGAGAAGTGACTCTTGGATGCCTCTTAATAGGATCTTAGTTTATTCTCAGTGAATTTATTCTCATTTGAACTCTTCATAGAAAGTTGAGAAGTGAATCTGGGATGCCTCTTTTTTAATAGGGCCCGGGGTGCACGATCAAACCTCCAGACATGCCTTTTATTGTACATGCCATGCGGGTTTGAAGCCTTAATTTTCAAGTCAGCGCGTGTGATAGATGTCTGGAGAATTTCTTAGTTAATCAGACCTTATTTCATGCCAACTGCAGTCAGACAGCTTATTAAGGAGTGAATTTATTCTCATTTGAACTCTTAAGAAAGTTGAGAAGTGACTCTTGGATGCCTCTTAATAGGATCTTAGTTTATTCTCAGTGAATTTATTCTCATTTGAACTCTTCATAGAAAGTTGAGAAGTGAATCTGGGATGCCTCTTTTTTAATAGGGCCCGGGGTGCACGATCAAACCTCCAGACATGCCTTTTATTGTACATGCCATGCGGGTTTGAAGCCTTAATTTTCAAGTCAGCGCGTGTGATAGATGTCTGGAGAATTTCTTAGTTAATCAGACCTTATTTCATGCCAACTGCAGTCAGACAGCTTATTAAGGAGTGAATTTATTCTCATTTGAACTCTTAAGAAAGTTGAGAAGTGACTCTTGGATGCCTCTTAATAGGATCTTAGTTTATTCTCAGTGAATTTATTCTCATTTGAACTCTTCATAGAAAGTTGAGAAGTGAATCTGGGATGCCTCTTTTTTAATAGGGCCCGGGGTGCACGATCAAACCTCCAGACATGCCTTTTATTGTACATGCCATGCGGGTTTGAAGCCTTAATTTTCAAGTCAGCGCGTGTGATAGATGTCTGGAGAATTTCTTAGTTAATCAGACCTTATTTCATGCCAACTGCAGTCAGACAGCTTATTAAGGAGTGAATTTATTCTCATTTGAACTCTTAAGAAAGTTGAGAAGTGACTCTTGGATGCCTCTTAATAGGATCTTAGTTTATTCTCAGTGAATTTATTCTCATTTGAACTCTTCATAGAAAGTTGAGAAGTGAATCTGGGATGCCTCTTTTTTAATAGGGCCCGGGGTGCACGATCAAACCTCCAGACATGCCTTTTATTGTACATGCCATGCGGGTTTGAAGCCTTAATTTTCAAGTCAGCGCGTGTGATAGATGTCTGGAGAATTTCTTAGTTAATCAGACCTTATTTCATGCCAACTGCAGTCAGACAGCTTATTAAGGAGTGAATTTATTCTCATTTGAACTCTTAAGAAAGTTGAGAAGTGACTCTTGGATGCCTCTTAATAGGATCTTAGTTTATTCTCAGTGAATTTATTCTCATTTGAACTCTTCATAGAAAGTTGAGAAGTGAATCTGGGATGCCTCTTTTTTAATAGGGCCCGGGGTGCACGATCAAACCTCCAGACATGCCTTTTATTGTACATGCCATGCGGGTTTGAAGCCTTAATTTTCAAGTCAGCGCGTGTGATAGATGTCTGGAGAATTTCTTAGTTAATCAGACCTTATTTCATGCCAACTGCAGTCAGACAGCTTATTAAGGAGTGAATTTATTCTCATTTGAACTCTTAAGAAAGTTGAGAAGTGACTCTTGGATGCCTCTTAATAGGATCTTAGTTTATTCTCAGTGAATTTATTCTCATTTGAACTCTTCATAGAAAGTTGAGAAGTGAATCTGGGATGCCTCTTTTTTAATAGGGCCCGGGGTGCACGATCAAACCTCCAGACATGCCTTTTATTGTACATGCCATGCGGGTTTGAAGCCTTAATTTTCAAGTCAGCGCGTGTGATAGATGTCTGGAGAATTTCTTAGTTAATCAGACCTTATTTCATGCCAACTGCAGTCAGACAGCTTATTAAGGAGTGAATTTATTCTCATTTGAACTCTTAAGAAAGTTGAGAAGTGACTCTTGGATGCCTCTTAATAGGATCTTAGTTTATTCTCAGTGAATTTATTCTCATTTGAACTCTTCATAGAAAGTTGAGAAGTGAATCTGGGATGCCTCTTTTTTAATAGGGCCCGGGGTGCACGATCAAACCTCCAGACATGCCTTTTATTGTACATGCCATGCGGGTTTGAAGCCTTAATTTTCAAGTCAGCGCGTGTGATAGATGTCTGGAGAATTTCTTAGTTAATCAGACCTTATTTCATGCCAACTGCAGTCAGACAGCTTATTAAGGAGTGAATTTATTCTCATTTGAACTCTTAAGAAAGTTGAGAAGTGACTCTTGGATGCCTCTTAATAGGATCTTAGTTTATTCTCAGTGAATTTATTCTCATTTGAACTCTTCATAGAAAGTTGAGAAGTGAATCTGGGATGCCTCTTTTTTAATAGGGCCCGGGGTGCACGATCAAACCTCCAGACATGCCTTTTATTGTACATGCCATGCGGGTTTGAAGCCTTAATTTTCAAGTCAGCGCGTGTGATAGATGTCTGGAGAATTTCTTAGTTAATCAGACCTTATTTCATGCCAACTGCAGTCAGACAGCTTATTAAGGAGTGAATTTATTCTCATTTGAACTCTTAAGAAAGTTGAGAAGTGACTCTTGGATGCCTCTTAATAGGATCTTAGTTTATTCTCAGTGAATTTATTCTCATTTGAACTCTTCATAGAAAGTTGAGAAGTGAATCTGGGATGCCTCTTTTTTAATAGGGCCCGGGGTGCACGATCAAACCTCCAGACATGCCTTTTATTGTACATGCCATGCGGGTTTGAAGCCTTAATTTTCAAGTCAGCGCGTGTGATAGATGTCTGGAGAATTTCTTAGTTAATCAGACCTTATTTCATGCCAACTGCAGTCAGACAGCTTATTAAGGAGTGAATTTATTCTCATTTGAACTCTTAAGAAAGTTGAGAAGTGACTCTTGGATGCCTCTTAATAGGATCTTAGTTTATTCTCAGTGAATTTATTCTCATTTGAACTCTTCATAGAAAGTTGAGAAGTGAATCTGGGATGCCTCTTTTTTAATAGGGCCCGGGGTGCACGATCAAACCTCCAGACATGCCTTTTATTGTACATGCCATGCGGGTTTGAAGCCTTAATTTTCAAGTCAGCGCGTGTGATAGATGTCTGGAGAATTTCTTAGTTAATCAGACCTTATTTCATGCCAACTGCAGTCAGACAGCTTATTAAGGAGTGAATTTATTCTCATTTGAACTCTTAAGAAAGTTGAGAAGTGACTCTTGGATGCCTCTTAATAGGATCTTAGTTTATTCTCAGTGAATTTATTCTCATTTGAACTCTTCATAGAAAGTTGAGAAGTGAATCTGGGATGCCTCTTTTTTAATAGGGCCCGGGGTGCACGATCAAACCTCCAGACATGCCTTTTATTGTACATGCCATGCGGGTTTGAAGCCTTAATTTTCAAGTCAGCGCGTGTGATAGATGTCTGGAGAATTTCTTAGTTAATCAGACCTTATTTCATGCCAACTGCAGTCAGACAGCTTATTAAGGAGTGAATTTATTCTCATTTGAACTCTTAAGAAAGTTGAGAAGTGACTCTTGGATGCCTCTTAATAGGATCTTAGTTTATTCTCAGTGAATTTATTCTCATTTGAACTCTTCATAGAAAGTTGAGAAGTGAATCTGGGATGCCTCTTTTTTAATAGGGCCCGGGGTGCACGATCAAACCTCCAGACATGCCTTTTATTGTACATGCCATGCGGGTTTGAAGCCTTAATTTTCAAGTCAGCGCGTGTGATAGATGTCTGGAGAATTTCTTAGTTAATCAGACCTTATTTCATGCCAACTGCAGTCAGACAGCTTATTAAGGAGTGAATTTATTCTCATTTGAACTCTTAAGAAAGTTGAGAAGTGACTCTTGGATGCCTCTTAATAGGATCTTAGTTTATTCTCAGTGAATTTATTCTCATTTGAACTCTTCATAGAAAGTTGAGAAGTGAATCTGGGATGCCTCTTTTTTAATAGGGCCCGGGGTGCACGATCAAACCTCCAGACATGCCTTTTATTGTACATGCCATGCGGGTTTGAAGCCTTAATTTTCAAGTCAGCGCGTGTGATAGATGTCTGGAGAATTTCTTAGTTAATCAGACCTTATTTCATGCCAACTGCAGTCAGACAGCTTATTAAGGAGTGAATTTATTCTCATTTGAACTCTTAAGAAAGTTGAGAAGTGACTCTTGGATGCCTCTTAATAGGATCTTAGTTTATTCTCAGTGAATTTATTCTCATTTGAACTCTTCATAGAAAGTTGAGAAGTGAATCTGGGATGCCTCTTTTTTAATAGGGCCCGGGGTGCACGATCAAACCTCCAGACATGCCTTTTATTGTACATGCCATGCGGGTTTGAAGCCTTAATTTTCAAGTCAGCGCGTGTGATAGATGTCTGGAGAATTTCTTAGTTAATCAGACCTTATTTCATGCCAACTGCAGTCAGACAGCTTATTAAGGAGTGAATTTATTCTCATTTGAACTCTTAAGAAAGTTGAGAAGTGACTCTTGGATGCCTCTTAATAGGATCTTAGTTTATTCTCAGTGAATTTATTCTCATTTGAACTCTTCATAGAAAGTTGAGAAGTGAATCTGGGATGCCTCTTTTTTAATAGGGCCCGGGGTGCACGATCAAACCTCCAGACATGCCTTTTATTGTACATGCCATGCGGGTTTGAAGCCTTAATTTTCAAGTCAGCGCGTGTGATAGATGTCTGGAGAATTTCTTAGTTAATCAGACCTTATTTCATGCCAACTGCAGTCAGACAGCTTATTAAGGAGTGAATTTATTCTCATTTGAACTCTTAAGAAAGTTGAGAAGTGACTCTTGGATGCCTCTTAATAGGATCTTAGTTTATTCTCAGTGAATTTATTCTCATTTGAACTCTTCATAGAAAGTTGAGAAGTGAATCTGGGATGCCTCTTTTTTAATAGGGCCCGGGGTGCACGATCAAACCTCCAGACATGCCTTTTATTGTACATGCCATGCGGGTTTGAAGCCTTAATTTTCAAGTCAGCGCGTGTGATAGATGTCTGGAGAATTTCTTAGTTAATCAGACCTTATTTCATGCCAACTGCAGTCAGACAGCTTATTAAGGAGTGAATTTATTCTCATTTGAACTCTTAAGAAAGTTGAGAAGTGACTCTTGGATGCCTCTTAATAGGATCTTAGTTTATTCTCAGTGAATTTATTCTCATTTGAACTCTTCATAGAAAGTTGAGAAGTGAATCTGGGATGCCTCTTTTTTAATAGGGCCCGGGGTGCACGATCAAACCTCCAGACATGCCTTTTATTGTACATGCCATGCGGGTTTGAAGCCTTAATTTTCAAGTCAGCGCGTGTGATAGATGTCTGGAGAATTTCTTAGTTAATCAGACCTTATTTCATGCCAACTGCAGTCAGACAGCTTATTAAGGAGTGAATTTATTCTCATTTGAACTCTTAAGAAAGTTGAGAAGTGACTCTTGGATGCCTCTTAATAGGATCTTAGTTTATTCTCAGTGAATTTATTCTCATTTGAACTCTTCATAGAAAGTTGAGAAGTGAATCTGGGATGCCTCTTTTTTAATAGGGCCCGGGGTGCACGATCAAACCTCCAGACATGCCTTTTATTGTACATGCCATGCGGGTTTGAAGCCTTAATTTTCAAGTCAGCGCGTGTGATAGATGTCTGGAGAATTTCTTAGTTAATCAGACCTTATTTCATGCCAACTGCAGTCAGACAGCTTATTAAGGAGTGAATTTATTCTCATTTGAACTCTTAAGAAAGTTGAGAAGTGACTCTTGGATGCCTCTTAATAGGATCTTAGTTTATTCTCAGTGAATTTATTCTCATTTGAACTCTTCATAGAAAGTTGAGAAGTGAATCTGGGATGCCTCTTTTTTAATAGGGCCCGGGGTGCACGATCAAACCTCCAGACATGCCTTTTATTGTACATGCCATGCGGGTTTGAAGCCTTAATTTTCAAGTCAGCGCGTGTGATAGATGTCTGGAGAATTTCTTAGTTAATCAGACCTTATTTCATGCCAACTGCAGTCAGACAGCTTATTAAGGAGTGAATTTATTCTCATTTGAACTCTTAAGAAAGTTGAGAAGTGACTCTTGGATGCCTCTTAATAGGATCTTAGTTTATTCTCAGTGAATTTATTCTCATTTGAACTCTTCATAGAAAGTTGAGAAGTGAATCTGGGATGCCTCTTTTTTAATAGGGCCCGGGGTGCACGATCAAACCTCCAGACATGCCTTTTATTGTACATGCCATGCGGGTTTGAAGCCTTAATTTTCAAGTCAGCGCGTGTGATAGATGTCTGGAGAATTTCTTAGTTAATCAGACCTTATTTCATGCCAACTGCAGTCAGACAGCTTATTAAGGAGTGAATTTATTCTCATTTGAACTCTTAAGAAAGTTGAGAAGTGACTCTTGGATGCCTCTTAATAGGATCTTAGTTTATTCTCAGTGAATTTATTCTCATTTGAACTCTTCATAGAAAGTTGAGAAGTGAATCTGGGATGCCTCTTTTTTAATAGGGCCCGGGGTGCACGATCAAACCTCCAGACATGCCTTTTATTGTACATGCCATGCGGGTTTGAAGCCTTAATTTTCAAGTCAGCGCGTGTGATAGATGTCTGGAGAATTTCTTAGTTAATCAGACCTTATTTCATGCCAACTGCAGTCAGACAGCTTATTAAGGAGTGAATTTATTCTCATTTGAACTCTTAAGAAAGTTGAGAAGTGACTCTTGGATGCCTCTTAATAGGATCTTAGTTTATTCTCAGTGAATTTATTCTCATTTGAACTCTTCATAGAAAGTTGAGAAGTGAATCTGGGATGCCTCTTTTTTAATAGGGCCCGGGGTGCACGATCAAACCTCCAGACATGCCTTTTATTGTACATGCCATGCGGGTTTGAAGCCTTAATTTTCAAGTCAGCGCGTGTGATAGATGTCTGGAGAATTTCTTAGTTAATCAGACCTTATTTCATGCCAACTGCAGTCAGACAGCTTATTAAGGAGTGAATTTATTCTCATTTGAACTCTTAAGAAAGTTGAGAAGTGACTCTTGGATGCCTCTTAATAGGATCTTAGTTTATTCTCAGTGAATTTATTCTCATTTGAACTCTTCATAGAAAGTTGAGAAGTGAATCTGGGATGCCTCTTTTTTAATAGGGCCCGGGGTGCACGATCAAACCTCCAGACATGCCTTTTATTGTACATGCCATGCGGGTTTGAAGCCTTAATTTTCAAGTCAGCGCGTGTGATAGATGTCTGGAGAATTTCTTAGTTAATCAGACCTTATTTCATGCCAACTGCAGTCAGACAGCTTATTAAGGAGTGAATTTATTCTCATTTGAACTCTTAAGAAAGTTGAGAAGTGACTCTTGGATGCCTCTTAATAGGATCTTAGTTTATTCTCAGTGAATTTATTCTCATTTGAACTCTTCATAGAAAGTTGAGAAGTGAATCTGGGATGCCTCTTTTTTAATAGGGCCCGGGGTGCACGATCAAACCTCCAGACATGCCTTTTATTGTACATGCCATGCGGGTTTGAAGCCTTAATTTTCAAGTCAGCGCGTGTGATAGATGTCTGGAGAATTTCTTAGTTAATCAGACCTTATTTCATGCCAACTGCAGTCAGACAGCTTATTAAGGAGTGAATTTATTCTCATTTGAACTCTTAAGAAAGTTGAGAAGTGACTCTTGGATGCCTCTTAATAGGATCTTAGTTTATTCTCAGTGAATTTATTCTCATTTGAACTCTTCATAGAAAGTTGAGAAGTGAATCTGGGATGCCTCTTTTTTAATAGGGCCCGGGGTGCACGATCAAACCTCCAGACATGCCTTTTATTGTACATGCCATGCGGGTTTGAAGCCTTAATTTTCAAGTCAGCGCGTGTGATAGATGTCTGGAGAATTTCTTAGTTAATCAGACCTTATTTCATGCCAACTGCAGTCAGACAGCTTATTAAGGAGTGAATTTATTCTCATTTGAACTCTTAAGAAAGTTGAGAAGTGACTCTTGGATGCCTCTTAATAGGATCTTAGTTTATTCTCAGTGAATTTATTCTCATTTGAACTCTTCATAGAAAGTTGAGAAGTGAATCTGGGATGCCTCTTTTTTAATAGGGCCCGGGGTGCACGATCAAACCTCCAGACATGCCTTTTATTGTACATGCCATGCGGGTTTGAAGCCTTAATTTTCAAGTCAGCGCGTGTGATAGATGTCTGGAGAATTTCTTAGTTAATCAGACCTTATTTCATGCCAACTGCAGTCAGACAGCTTATTAAGGAGTGAATTTATTCTCATTTGAACTCTTAAGAAAGTTGAGAAGTGACTCTTGGATGCCTCTTAATAGGATCTTAGTTTATTCTCAGTGAATTTATTCTCATTTGAACTCTTCATAGAAAGTTGAGAAGTGAATCTGGGATGCCTCTTTTTTAATAGGGCCCGGGGTGCACGATCAAACCTCCAGACATGCCTTTTATTGTACATGCCATGCGGGTTTGAAGCCTTAATTTTCAAGTCAGCGCGTGTGATAGATGTCTGGAGAATTTCTTAGTTAATCAGACCTTATTTCATGCCAACTGCAGTCAGACAGCTTATTAAGGAGTGAATTTATTCTCATTTGAACTCTTAAGAAAGTTGAGAAGTGACTCTTGGATGCCTCTTAATAGGATCTTAGTTTATTCTCAGTGAATTTATTCTCATTTGAACTCTTCATAGAAAGTTGAGAAGTGAATCTGGGATGCCTCTTTTTTAATAGGGCCCGGGGTGCACGATCAAACCTCCAGACATGCCTTTTATTGTACATGCCATGCGGGTTTGAAGCCTTAATTTTCAAGTCAGCGCGTGTGATAGATGTCTGGAGAATTTCTTAGTTAATCAGACCTTATTTCATGCCAACTGCAGTCAGACAGCTTATTAAGGAGTGAATTTATTCTCATTTGAACTCTTAAGAAAGTTGAGAAGTGACTCTTGGATGCCTCTTAATAGGATCTTAGTTTATTCTCAGTGAATTTATTCTCATTTGAACTCTTCATAGAAAGTTGAGAAGTGAATCTGGGATGCCTCTTTTTTAATAGGGCCCGGGGTGCACGATCAAACCTCCAGACATGCCTTTTATTGTACATGCCATGCGGGTTTGAAGCCTTAATTTTCAAGTCAGCGCGTGTGATAGATGTCTGGAGAATTTCTTAGTTAATCAGACCTTATTTCATGCCAACTGCAGTCAGACAGCTTATTAAGGAGTGAATTTATTCTCATTTGAACTCTTAAGAAAGTTGAGAAGTGACTCTTGGATGCCTCTTAATAGGATCTTAGTTTATTCTCAGTGAATTTATTCTCATTTGAACTCTTCATAGAAAGTTGAGAAGTGAATCTGGGATGCCTCTTTTTTAATAGGGCCCGGGGTGCACGATCAAACCTCCAGACATGCCTTTTATTGTACATGCCATGCGGGTTTGAAGCCTTAATTTTCAAGTCAGCGCGTGTGATAGATGTCTGGAGAATTTCTTAGTTAATCAGACCTTATTTCATGCCAACTGCAGTCAGACAGCTTATTAAGGAGTGAATTTATTCTCATTTGAACTCTTAAGAAAGTTGAGAAGTGACTCTTGGATGCCTCTTAATAGGATCTTAGTTTATTCTCAGTGAATTTATTCTCATTTGAACTCTTCATAGAAAGTTGAGAAGTGAATCTGGGATGCCTCTTTTTTAATAGGGCCCGGGGTGCACGATCAAACCTCCAGACATGCCTTTTATTGTACATGCCATGCGGGTTTGAAGCCTTAATTTTCAAGTCAGCGCGTGTGATAGATGTCTGGAGAATTTCTTAGTTAATCAGACCTTATTTCATGCCAACTGCAGTCAGACAGCTTATTAAGGAGTGAATTTATTCTCATTTGAACTCTTAAGAAAGTTGAGAAGTGACTCTTGGATGCCTCTTAATAGGATCTTAGTTTATTCTCAGTGAATTTATTCTCATTTGAACTCTTCATAGAAAGTTGAGAAGTGAATCTGGGATGCCTCTTTTTTAATAGGGCCCGGGGTGCACGATCAAACCTCCAGACATGCCTTTTATTGTACATGCCATGCGGGTTTGAAGCCTTAATTTTCAAGTCAGCGCGTGTGATAGATGTCTGGAGAATTTCTTAGTTAATCAGACCTTATTTCATGCCAACTGCAGTCAGACAGCTTATTAAGGAGTGAATTTATTCTCATTTGAACTCTTAAGAAAGTTGAGAAGTGACTCTTGGATGCCTCTTAATAGGATCTTAGTTTATTCTCAGTGAATTTATTCTCATTTGAACTCTTCATAGAAAGTTGAGAAGTGAATCTGGGATGCCTCTTTTTTAATAGGGCCCGGGGTGCACGATCAAACCTCCAGACATGCCTTTTATTGTACATGCCATGCGGGTTTGAAGCCTTAATTTTCAAGTCAGCGCGTGTGATAGATGTCTGGAGAATTTCTTAGTTAATCAGACCTTATTTCATGCCAACTGCAGTCAGACAGCTTATTAAGGAGTGAATTTATTCTCATTTGAACTCTTAAGAAAGTTGAGAAGTGACTCTTGGATGCCTCTTAATAGGATCTTAGTTTATTCTCAGTGAATTTATTCTCATTTGAACTCTTCATAGAAAGTTGAGAAGTGAATCTGGGATGCCTCTTTTTTAATAGGGCCCGGGGTGCACGATCAAACCTCCAGACATGCCTTTTATTGTACATGCCATGCGGGTTTGAAGCCTTAATTTTCAAGTCAGCGCGTGTGATAGATGTCTGGAGAATTTCTTAGTTAATCAGACCTTATTTCATGCCAACTGCAGTCAGACAGCTTATTAAGGAGTGAATTTATTCTCATTTGAACTCTTAAGAAAGTTGAGAAGTGACTCTTGGATGCCTCTTAATAGGATCTTAGTTTATTCTCAGTGAATTTATTCTCATTTGAACTCTTCATAGAAAGTTGAGAAGTGAATCTGGGATGCCTCTTTTTTAATAGGGCCCGGGGTGCACGATCAAACCTCCAGACATGCCTTTTATTGTACATGCCATGCGGGTTTGAAGCCTTAATTTTCAAGTCAGCGCGTGTGATAGATGTCTGGAGAATTTCTTAGTTAATCAGACCTTATTTCATGCCAACTGCAGTCAGACAGCTTATTAAGGAGTGAATTTATTCTCATTTGAACTCTTAAGAAAGTTGAGAAGTGACTCTTGGATGCCTCTTAATAGGATCTTAGTTTATTCTCAGTGAATTTATTCTCATTTGAACTCTTCATAGAAAGTTGAGAAGTGAATCTGGGATGCCTCTTTTTTAATAGGGCCCGGGGTGCACGATCAAACCTCCAGACATGCCTTTTATTGTACATGCCATGCGGGTTTGAAGCCTTAATTTTCAAGTCAGCGCGTGTGATAGATGTCTGGAGAATTTCTTAGTTAATCAGACCTTATTTCATGCCAACTGCAGTCAGACAGCTTATTAAGGAGTGAATTTATTCTCATTTGAACTCTTAAGAAAGTTGAGAAGTGACTCTTGGATGCCTCTTAATAGGATCTTAGTTTATTCTCAGTGAATTTATTCTCATTTGAACTCTTCATAGAAAGTTGAGAAGTGAATCTGGGATGCCTCTTTTTTAATAGGGCCCGGGGTGCACGATCAAACCTCCAGACATGCCTTTTATTGTACATGCCATGCGGGTTTGAAGCCTTAATTTTCAAGTCAGCGCGTGTGATAGATGTCTGGAGAATTTCTTAGTTAATCAGACCTTATTTCATGCCAACTGCAGTCAGACAGCTTATTAAGGAGTGAATTTATTCTCATTTGAACTCTTAAGAAAGTTGAGAAGTGACTCTTGGATGCCTCTTAATAGGATCTTAGTTTATTCTCAGTGAATTTATTCTCATTTGAACTCTTCATAGAAAGTTGAGAAGTGAATCTGGGATGCCTCTTTTTTAATAGGGCCCGGGGTGCACGATCAAACCTCCAGACATGCCTTTTATTGTACATTAATTTTCAAGTCAGCGCGTGTGATAGATGTCAGACAGCTTATTAAGGAGTGAATTTATTCTCATTTGAACTCTTAAGAAAGTTGAGAAGTGACTCTTGGATGCCTCTTAATAGGATCTTAGTTTATTCTCAGTGAATTTATTCTCATTTGAACTCTTCATAGAAAGTTGAGAAGTGAATCTGGGATGCCTCTTTTTTAATAGGGCCCGGGGTGCACGATCAAACCTCCAGACATGCCTTTTATTGTACATGCCATGCGGGTTTGAAGCCTTAATTTTGGTGCACGATCAAACCTCCAGACATGCCTTTTATTGTACATGCCATGCGGGTTTGAAGCCTTAATTTTCAAGTCAGCGCGTGTGATAGATGTCTGGAGAATTTCTTAGTTAATCAGACCTTATTTCATGCCAACTGCAGTCAGACAGCTTATTAAGGAGTGAATTTATTCTCATTTGAACTCTTAAGAAAGTTGAGAAGTGACTCTTGGATGCCTCTTAATAGGATCTTAGTTTATTCTCAGTGAATTTATTCTCATTTGAACTCTTCATAGAAAGTTGAGAAGTGAATCTGGGATGCCTCTTTTTTAATAGGGCCCGGGGTGCACGATCAAACCTCCAGACATGCCTTTTATTGTACATGCCATGCGGGTTTGAAGCCTTAATTTTCAAGTCAGCGCGTGTGATAGATGTCTGGAGAATTTCTTAGTTAATCAGACCTTATTTCATGCCAACTGCAGTCAGACAGCTTATTAAGGAGTGAATTTATTCTCATTTGAACTCTTAAGAAAGTTGAGAAGTGACTCTTGGATGCCTCTTAATAGGATCTTAGTTTATTCTCAGTGAATTTATTCTCATTTGAACTCTTCATAGAAAGTTGAGAAGTGAATCTGGGATGCCTCTTTTTTAATAGGGCCCGGGGTGCACGATCAAACCTCCAGACATGCCTTTTATTGTACATGCCATGCGGGTTTGAAGCCTTAATTTTCAAGTCAGCGCGTGTGATAGATGTCTGGAGAATTTCTTAGTTAATCAGACCTTATTTCATGCCAACTGCAGTCAGACAGCTTATTAAGGAGTGAATTTATTCTCATTTGAACTCTTAAGAAAGTTGAGAAGTGACTCTTGGATGCCTCTTAATAGGATCTTAGTTTATTCTCAGTGAATTTATTCTCATTTGAACTCTTCATAGAAAGTTGAGAAGTGAATCTGGGATGCCTCTTTTTTAATAGGGCCCGGGGTGCACGATCAAACCTCCAGACATGCCTTTTATTGTACATGCCATGCGGGTTTGAAGCCTTAATTTTCAAGTCAGCGCGTGTGATAGATGTCTGGAGAATTTCTTAGTTAATCAGACCTTATTTCATGCCAACTGCAGTCAGACAGCTTATTAAGGAGTGAATTTATTCTCATTTGAACTCTTAAGAAAGTTGAGAAGTGACTCTTGGATGCCTCTTAATAGGATCTTAGTTTATTCTCAGTGAATTTATTCTCATTTGAACTCTTCATAGAAAGTTGAGAAGTGAATCTGGGATGCCTCTTTTTTAATAGGGCCCGGGGTGCACGATCAAACCTCCAGACATGCCTTTTATTGTACATGCCATGCGGGTTTGAAGCCTTAATTTTCAAGTCAGCGCGTGTGATAGATGTCTGGAGAATTTCTTAGTTAATCAGACCTTATTTCATGCCAACTGCAGTCAGACAGCTTATTAAGGAGTGAATTTATTCTCATTTGAACTCTTAAGAAAGTTGAGAAGTGACTCTTGGATGCCTCTTAATAGGATCTTAGTTTATTCTCAGTGAATTTATTCTCATTTGAACTCTTCATAGAAAGTTGAGAAGTGAATCTGGGATGCCTCTTTTTTAATAGGGCCCGGGGTGCACGATCAAACCTCCAGACATGCCTTTTATTGTACATGCCATGCGGGTTTGAAGCCTTAATTTTCAAGTCAGCGCGTGTGATAGATGTCTGGAGAATTTCTTAGTTAATCAGACCTTATTTCATGCCAACTGCAGTCAGACAGCTTATTAAGGAGTGAATTTATTCTCATTTGAACTCTTAAGAAAGTTGAGAAGTGACTCTTGGATGCCTCTTAATAGGATCTTAGTTTATTCTCAGTGAATTTATTCTCATTTGAACTCTTCATAGAAAGTTGAGAAGTGAATCTGGGATGCCTCTTTTTTAATAGGGCCCGGGGTGCACGATCAAACCTCCAGACATGCCTTTTATTGTACATGCCATGCGGGTTTGAAGCCTTAATTTTCAAGTCAGCGCGTGTGATAGATGTCTGGAGAATTTCTTAGTTAATCAGACCTTATTTCATGCCAACTGCAGTCAGACAGCTTATTAAGGAGTGAATTTATTCTCATTTGAACTCTTAAGAAAGTTGAGAAGTGACTCTTGGATGCCTCTTAATAGGATCTTAGTTTATTCTCAGTGAATTTATTCTCATTTGAACTCTTCATAGAAAGTTGAGAAGTGAATCTGGGATGCCTCTTTTTTAATAGGGCCCGGGGTGCACGATCAAACCTCCAGACATGCCTTTTATTGTACATGCCATGCGGGTTTGAAGCCTTAATTTTCAAGTCAGCGCGTGTGATAGATGTCTGGAGAATTTCTTAGTTAATCAGACCTTATTTCATGCCAACTGCAGTCAGACAGCTTATTAAGGAGTGAATTTATTCTCATTTGAACTCTTAAGAAAGTTGAGAAGTGACTCTTGGATGCCTCTTAATAGGATCTTAGTTTATTCTCAGTGAATTTATTCTCATTTGAACTCTTCATAGAAAGTTGAGAAGTGAATCTGGGATGCCTCTTTTTTAATAGGGCCCGGGGTGCACGATCAAACCTCCAGACATGCCTTTTATTGTACATGCCATGCGGGTTTGAAGCCTTAATTTTCAAGTCAGCGCGTGTGATAGATGTCTGGAGAATTTCTTAGTTAATCAGACCTTATTTCATGCCAACTGCAGTCAGACAGCTTATTAAGGAGTGAATTTATTCTCATTTGAACTCTTAAGAAAGTTGAGAAGTGACTCTTGGATGCCTCTTAATAGGATCTTAGTTTATTCTCAGTGAATTTATTCTCATTTGAACTCTTCATAGAAAGTTGAGAAGTGAATCTGGGATGCCTCTTTTTTAATAGGGCCCGGGGTGCACGATCAAACCTCCAGACATGCCTTTTATTGTACATGCCATGCGGGTTTGAAGCCTTAATTTTCAAGTCAGCGCGTGTGATAGATGTCTGGAGAATTTCTTAGTTAATCAGACCTTATTTCATGCCAACTGCAGTCAGACAGCTTATTAAGGAGTGAATTTATTCTCATTTGAACTCTTAAGAAAGTTGAGAAGTGACTCTTGGATGCCTCTTAATAGGATCTTAGTTTATTCTCAGTGAATTTATTCTCATTTGAACTCTTCATAGAAAGTTGAGAAGTGAATCTGGGATGCCTCTTTTTTAATAGGGCCCGGGGTGCACGATCAAACCTCCAGACATGCCTTTTATTGTACATGCCATGCGGGTTTGAAGCCTTAATTTTCAAGTCAGCGCGTGTGATAGATGTCTGGAGAATTTCTTAGTTAATCAGACCTTATTTCATGCCAACTGCAGTCAGACAGCTTATTAAGGAGTGAATTTATTCTCATTTGAACTCTTAAGAAAGTTGAGAAGTGACTCTTGGATGCCTCTTAATAGGATCTTAGTTTATTCTCAGTGAATTTATTCTCATTTGAACTCTTCATAGAAAGTTGAGAAGTGAATCTGGGATGCCTCTTTTTTAATAGGGCCCGGGGTGCACGATCAAACCTCCAGACATGCCTTTTATTGTACATGCCATGCGGGTTTGAAGCCTTAATTTTCAAGTCAGCGCGTGTGATAGATGTCTGGAGAATTTCTTAGTTAATCAGACCTTATTTCATGCCAACTGCAGTCAGACAGCTTATTAAGGAGTGAATTTATTCTCATTTGAACTCTTAAGAAAGTTGAGAAGTGACTCTTGGATGCCTCTTAATAGGATCTTAGTTTATTCTCAGTGAATTTATTCTCATTTGAACTCTTCATAGAAAGTTGAGAAGTGAATCTGGGATGCCTCTTTTTTAATAGGGCCCGGGGTGCACGATCAAACCTCCAGACATGCCTTTTATTGTACATGCCATGCGGGTTTGAAGCCTTAATTTTCAAGTCAGCGCGTGTGATAGATGTCTGGAGAATTTCTTAGTTAATCAGACCTTATTTCATGCCAACTGCAGTCAGACAGCTTATTAAGGAGTGAATTTATTCTCATTTGAACTCTTAAGAAAGTTGAGAAGTGACTCTTGGATGCCTCTTAATAGGATCTTAGTTTATTCTCAGTGAATTTATTCTCATTTGAACTCTTCATAGAAAGTTGAGAAGTGAATCTGGGATGCCTCTTTTTTAATAGGGCCCGGGGTGCACGATCAAACCTCCAGACATGCCTTTTATTGTACATGCCATGCGGGTTTGAAGCCTTAATTTTCAAGTCAGCGCGTGTGATAGATGTCTGGAGAATTTCTTAGTTAATCAGACCTTATTTCATGCCAACTGCAGTCAGACAGCTTATTAAGGAGTGAATTTATTCTCATTTGAACTCTTAAGAAAGTTGAGAAGTGACTCTTGGATGCCTCTTAATAGGATCTTAGTTTATTCTCAGTGAATTTATTCTCATTTGAACTCTTCATAGAAAGTTGAGAAGTGAATCTGGGATGCCTCTTTTTTAATAGGGCCCGGGGTGCACGATCAAACCTCCAGACATGCCTTTTATTGTACATGCCATGCGGGTTTGAAGCCTTAATTTTCAAGTCAGCGCGTGTGATAGATGTCTGGAGAATTTCTTAGTTAATCAGACCTTATTTCATGCCAACTGCAGTCAGACAGCTTATTAAGGAGTGAATTTATTCTCATTTGAACTCTTAAGAAAGTTGAGAAGTGACTCTTGGATGCCTCTTAATAGGATCTTAGTTTATTCTCAGTGAATTTATTCTCATTTGAACTCTTCATAGAAAGTTGAGAAGTGAATCTGGGATGCCTCTTTTTTAATAGGGCCCGGGGTGCACGATCAAACCTCCAGACATGCCTTTTATTGTACATGCCATGCGGGTTTGAAGCCTTAATTTTCAAGTCAGCGCGTGTGATAGATGTCTGGAGAATTTCTTAGTTAATCAGACCTTATTTCATGCCAACTGCAGTCAGACAGCTTATTAAGGAGTGAATTTATTCTCATTTGAACTCTTAAGAAAGTTGAGAAGTGACTCTTGGATGCCTCTTAATAGGATCTTAGTTTATTCTCAGTGAATTTATTCTCATTTGAACTCTTCATAGAAAGTTGAGAAGTGAATCTGGGATGCCTCTTTTTTAATAGGGCCCGGGGTGCACGATCAAACCTCCAGACATGCCTTTTATTGTACATGCCATGCGGGTTTGAAGCCTTAATTTTCAAGTCAGCGCGTGTGATAGATGTCTGGAGAATTTCTTAGTTAATCAGACCTTATTTCATGCCAACTGCAGTCAGACAGCTTATTAAGGAGTGAATTTATTCTCATTTGAACTCTTAAGAAAGTTGAGAAGTGACTCTTGGATGCCTCTTAATAGGATCTTAGTTTATTCTCAGTGAATTTATTCTCATTTGAACTCTTCATAGAAAGTTGAGAAGTGAATCTGGGATGCCTCTTTTTTAATAGGGCCCGGGGTGCACGATCAAACCTCCAGACATGCCTTTTATTGTACATGCCATGCGGGTTTGAAGCCTTAATTTTCAAGTCAGCGCGTGTGATAGATGTCTGGAGAATTTCTTAGTTAATCAGACCTTATTTCATGCCAACTGCAGTCAGACAGCTTATTAAGGAGTGAATTTATTCTCATTTGAACTCTTAAGAAAGTTGAGAAGTGACTCTTGGATGCCTCTTAATAGGATCTTAGTTTATTCTCAGTGAATTTATTCTCATTTGAACTCTTCATAGAAAGTTGAGAAGTGAATCTGGGATGCCTCTTTTTTAATAGGGCCCGGGGTGCACGATCAAACCTCCAGACATGCCTTTTATTGTACATGCCATGCGGGTTTGAAGCCTTAATTTTCAAGTCAGCGCGTGTGATAGATGTCTGGAGAATTTCTTAGTTAATCAGACCTTATTTCATGCCAACTGCAGTCAGACAGCTTATTAAGGAGTGAATTTATTCTCATTTGAACTCTTAAGAAAGTTGAGAAGTGACTCTTGGATGCCTCTTAATAGGATCTTAGTTTATTCTCAGTGAATTTATTCTCATTTGAACTCTTCATAGAAAGTTGAGAAGTGAATCTGGGATGCCTCTTTTTTAATAGGGCCCGGGGTGCACGATCAAACCTCCAGACATGCCTTTTATTGTACATGCCATGCGGGTTTGAAGCCTTAATTTTCAAGTCAGCGCGTGTGATAGATGTCTGGAGAATTTCTTAGTTAATCAGACCTTATTTCATGCCAACTGCAGTCAGACAGCTTATTAAGGAGTGAATTTATTCTCATTTGAACTCTTAAGAAAGTTGAGAAGTGACTCTTGGATGCCTCTTAATAGGATCTTAGTTTATTCTCAGTGAATTTATTCTCATTTGAACTCTTCATAGAAAGTTGAGAAGTGAATCTGGGATGCCTCTTTTTTAATAGGGCCCGGGGTGCACGATCAAACCTCCAGACATGCCTTTTATTGTACATGCCATGCGGGTTTGAAGCCTTAATTTTCAAGTCAGCGCGTGTGATAGATGTCTGGAGAATTTCTTAGTTAATCAGACCTTATTTCATGCCAACTGCAGTCAGACAGCTTATTAAGGAGTGAATTTATTCTCATTTGAACTCTTAAGAAAGTTGAGAAGTGACTCTTGGATGCCTCTTAATAGGATCTTAGTTTATTCTCAGTGAATTTATTCTCATTTGAACTCTTCATAGAAAGTTGAGAAGTGAATCTGGGATGCCTCTTTTTTAATAGGGCCCGGGGTGCACGATCAAACCTCCAGACATGCCTTTTATTGTACATGCCATGCGGGTTTGAAGCCTTAATTTTCAAGTCAGCGCGTGTGATAGATGTCTGGAGAATTTCTTAGTTAATCAGACCTTATTTCATGCCAACTGCAGTCAGACAGCTTATTAAGGAGTGAATTTATTCTCATTTGAACTCTTAAGAAAGTTGAGAAGTGACTCTTGGATGCCTCTTAATAGGATCTTAGTTTATTCTCAGTGAATTTATTCTCATTTGAACTCTTCATAGAAAGTTGAGAAGTGAATCTGGGATGCCTCTTTTTTAATAGGGCCCGGGGTGCACGATCAAACCTCCAGACATGCCTTTTATTGTACATGCCATGCGGGTTTGAAGCCTTAATTTTCAAGTCAGCGCGTGTGATAGATGTCTGGAGAATTTCTTAGTTAATCAGACCTTATTTCATGCCAACTGCAGTCAGACAGCTTATTAAGGAGTGAATTTATTCTCATTTGAACTCTTAAGAAAGTTGAGAAGTGACTCTTGGATGCCTCTTAATAGGATCTTAGTTTATTCTCAGTGAATTTATTCTCATTTGAACTCTTCATAGAAAGTTGAGAAGTGAATCTGGGATGCCTCTTTTTTAATAGGGCCCGGGGTGCAGGATCAAACCTCCAGACATGCCTTTTATTGTACATGCCATGCGGGTTTGAAGCCTTAATTTTCAAGTCAGCGCGTGTGATAGATGTCTGGAGAATTTCTTAGTTAATCAGACCTTATTTCATGCCAACTGCAGTCAGACAGCTTATTAAGGAGTGAATTTATTCTCATTTGAACTCTTAAGAAAGTTGAGAAGTGACTCTTGGATGCCTCTTAATAGGATCTTAGTTTATTCTCAGTGAATTTATTCTCATTTGAACTCTTCATAGAAAGTTGAGAAGTGAATCTGGGATGCCTCTTTTTTAATAGGGCCCGGGGTGCACGATCAAACCTCCAGACATGCCTTTTATTGTACATGCCATGCGGGTTTGAAGCCTTAATTTTCAAGTCAGCGCGTGTGATAGATGTCTGGAGAATTTCTTAGTTAATCAGACCTTATTTCATGCCAACTGCAGTCAGACAGCTTATTAAGGAGTGAATTTATTCTCATTTGAACTCTTAAGAAAGTTGAGAAGTGACTCTTGGATGCCTCTTAATAGGATCTTAGTTTATTCTCAGTGAATTTATTCTCATTTGAACTCTTCATAGAAAGTTGAGAAGTGAATCTGGGATGCCTCTTTTTTAATAGGGCCCGGGGTGCAGGATCAAACCTCCAGACATGCCTTTTATTGTACATGCCATGCGGGTTTGAAGCCTTAATTTTCAAGTCAGCGCGTGTGATAGATGTCTGGAGAATTTCTTAGTTAATCAGACCTTATTTCATGCCAACTGCAGTCAGACAGCTTATTAAGGAGTGAATTTATTCTCATTTGAACTCTTAAGAAAGTTGAGAAGTGACTCTTGGATGCCTCTTAATAGGATCTTAGTTTATTCTCAGTGAATTTATTCTCATTTGAACTCTTCATAGAAAGTTGAGAAGTGAATCTGGGATGCCTCTTTTTTAATAGGGCCCGGGGTGCACGATCAAACCTCCAGACATGCCTTTTATTGTACATGCCATGCGGGTTTGAAGCCTTAATTTTCAAGTCAGCGCGTGTGATAGATGTCTGGAGAATTTCTTAGTTAATCAGACCTTATTTCATGCCAACTGCAGTCAGACAGCTTATTAAGGAGTGAATTTATTCTCATTTGAACTCTTAAGAAAGTTGAGAAGTGACTCTTGGATGCCTCTTAATAGGATCTTAGTTTATTCTCAGTGAATTTATTCTCATTTGAACTCTTCATAGAAAGTTGAGAAGTGAATCTGGGATGCCTCTTTTTAATAGGGCCCGGGGTGCAGGATCAAACCTCCAGACATGCCTTTTATTGTACATGCCATGCGGGTTTGAAGCCTTAATTTTCAAGTCAGCGCGTGTGATAGATGTCTGGAGAATTTCTTAGTTAATCAGACCTTATTTCATGCCAACTGCAGTCAGACAGCTTATTAAGGAGTGAATTTATTCTCATTTGAACTCTTAAGAAAGTTGAGAAGTGACTCTTGGATGCCTCTTAA
>NW_027670937.1:15000-16077 GCF_964199315.1 Orbicella franksi
GAACTTTGAAAAGAGAGTTAAAAAGTACGTGAAACCGTTGAAATGGAAACGAATGGGCTCAGCAATGCGCCGTTTGAGATTCAGCCGGTGGGTGGGATCGACGGCGGGTTTGCGGATCTGAATGGACCGCGGCCCGGTGCTCGTTTCTCCCCACCGTCGCACTTCTCTTGGGCGCGCGTCAACGTCGGTTGGGACTGGGTCTGAAAGGTGCCGGGAAGGTAGGTGTGGGCCTCCGGGTCCGTGCTGTTACAGCCCGGTTCTCTCATGGCTCGGGCCCGACCGAGGAGTTGCAGGGCATGCCTTCTGTGGCTAGGGTCCCCTCCCTCCGGCCGGCTGTCCAATGCGGTGGACTGCTTGCAGTGCTCGGCGAACGCTGCCGGTCGTTGGGGTGGTGATCTCGTACCATGCCCTTAGGATGTTGGCGGTCATATGGGTGCATCCGACCCGTCTTGAAACACGGACCAAGGAGTCTAACATGTGCGCGAGTCTTAGGGTGAGTGAAACCCCGAGGCGCAATGAAAGTGAAGGCGGCCCCGGCCGCTGAGGTGAGATCCGCTGTTGTGGCGGCGCATCATCGACCGACCTATTCTACTCTTAGGAAGGTTTGAGTAAGAGCGTGTCTGTTGGGACCCGAAAGATGGTGAACTATGCCTGAATAGGGTGAAGCCAGAGGAAACTCTGGTGGAGGCTCGTAGCGATTCTGACGTGCAAATCGATCGTCAAATTTGGGTATAGGGGCGAAAGACTAATCGAACTGTCTAGTAGCTGGTTCCCTCCGAAGTTTCCCTCAGGATAGCTGGAACTCAGTACGCAGTTTTATCAGGTAAAGCGAATGATTAGAGGCCTTAGGGTTAAAACAACCTTAACCTATTCTCAAACTTTAAATTGGTAAGATGTCCGACTTGCTCGACTGAAGCCGGACTTTCGAATGCGAGTACCTAGTGGGCCATTTTTGGTAAGCAGAACTGGCGATGCGGGATGAACCGAACGCCCAGTTAAGGTGCCAAAGTCGACGCTCATCAGACCCCACAAAAGGTGTTGGTTGCTATAGACAGCAGGACGGTGGCCATGGAAGTC
>NW_027670941.1:22500-25056 GCF_964199315.1 Orbicella franksi
GGTCCCTTTCGGACGGTTTACTTTGTGGACTTGTCGTAATTTGATTGGAAAGATGTTTGGGCAATTGGGCTTTGGTTTTTTGGTTTTTGTTTTATTGGCTTTTGAGTGGGGGAGCCTTTTGGACTTAGGGTTAGCGTTAGGGTAAGCCTAGGGTTAGAGTTTAGGGTTAGGGTTAGCGTTAGGGTAACCCTAGGGTTAGAGTTTAGGGTTAGGGTAAGAGTTAGGGTGAAGGTTAGGGTTAAACTTGGCTAAACTTGGCGCCTGCACGTAACTTAAGCTGGCCAATAGTTTCCCGCAAAAAGTTTTGAAAATGGTGAAAATCTTAAGGGTGCTTATACTATAGGGGACCGACACCCTGTTTTAATTTAGTAGAACACACGCCCTCTTAATGATGATGTGACAGCGCCAAACCTGGCACCTGCACGTAACTCGAGCTGGCCAATCGTTTCCCGCAAAAAGTTTTGAAAATGGTGAAAATCTTAAGGGTGCCTATAGAACAGGGGGACCGACGCCCAGTTTTAAGATAGTGTAGCACACCCCCCTTAACGATGATGTGACAGCGCCAAATCTTGCGCCTGCACGTAACTCGAGCTGGCCAATCGTTTCCCGCAAAAAGTTTTGAAAATGGTGAAAATCTTAAGGGTGCTTATAGAATAGGGGGACCGACGCCCAGTTTTAAGATAGTGTAGCACACCCCCCTTAACGATGATGTGACAGCGCCAAACTTGGTGCCTGCACGTAACTCGAGCTGGCCAATTGTTTCCCGCAAAAAGTTTTGAAATGGTGAAAATCTTAAGGGTGCTTATAGAATAGGGGACCGACGCCCAGTTTTAAGATAGTGTAGCTCACCCCCCTTAACGATGATGTGACAGCGCGAAACTTGGCGCCTGCACGTAACTCGAGCTGGCCAATCGTTTCCCGCAAAAAGTTTTGAAAATGGTGAAAACCTTAAGGGTGCTTATAGAATAGGGGGACCGACGCCCAGTTTTAAGATAGTGTAGAACACCCCCTTAACGATGATGTGACAGCGCCAAACTTGGTGCCTGCACGTAACTCGAGCTGGCCAATTGTTCCCGCAAAAAGTTTTGAAAATGGTGAAAATCTTAAGGGTGCTTATAGAATAGGGGGACCGACGCCCAGTTTTAAGATAGTGTAGCTCACCCCCCTTAACGATGATGTGACAGCGCGAAACTTGGCGCCTGCACGCAATTCGAGCTGGCCAATCGTTTCCCGCAAAAAGTTTTGAAAATGGTGAAAACCTTAAGGGTGCTTATAGAATAGGGGGACCGACGCCCAGTTTTAAGATAGTGTAGAACACCCCCTTAACGATGATGTGACAGCGCCAAACTTAGCGCCTGCACGTGACTCGAGCTGGCCAATAGTTTCCTGCAAAAAGTTTTGAAAAAGTGTAAAATCCCAATTTTGCGCTCTTTAGGGTGTGGTCTTTGAGCTTCGGGTTTTCGTCAGAAAATTTCGGCAATCATCGGTCATCTTCGTGGAAATCTCTTCGTTTTCGTAACTCTGACATGGTGACGCATGTTTGGAATGCCATGGGGAGCGCTTTGGAGCAGTTTTGAAAAATCGAAATTTTCGAAATTTTTCTAAGTGTCTAAACTTGGTTGGGGGAATAGACGGTTTCGGGTTATAATGTAGGGCAGGCATCGGGAAAGACCGAAAGAGCAATTGAGCTGTATCGGTCCGTAACAGTAAGCCCTGCTCGGTAATGTGTTCTCGGGTACGAAAGGAGGGTATTTGGAGGAAAAAGGAGCAAAGTCGACTAAACTTGCTCGGTCGGTAGCATGAAATGACTGAACTTGTAGCCAAGTTGTCTCGGTGTGGACAACGAGAGAACGGATGGATGTTGTACCTGATGGCCTTTGGCCAAGAATAGCGGCTTAGATTCGGAAGAATCATTCTTCCCCAATGTATCTTGTCGGCATTCCGTGGACTTGGCTGTCTCACTGGTATGCCGGAAGCTTACTAGGGTGAAGCAGTGGAAAGACGTGGCAAAGAGAGAACGGGTTTCCCTCGGACAGGGTCGAACGCCTCGTGCGTCTTCCATGGCCGGGAGGATTCCCAGTGCAGCTTGACGGTGGAATGCCAGCCTCCTTTCAAAGGAAGCAGACGCAAAAGGGTTCCCGCCGGGTTCCCTGAGGGATAGCTACCTGGTTGATCCTGCCAGTAGTCATATGCTTGTCTCAAAGATTAAGCCATGCATGTCTAAGTATAAGCACTTGTACTGTGAAACTGCGAATGGCTCATTAAATCAGTTATCGTTTATTTGATTGTACCATTACTACTTGGATAACCGTAGTAATTCTAGAGCTAATACATGCGAAAAGTCCCCGACTTCTGGAAGGGATGTATTTATTAGATTAAAAACCAATGCGGGTTCTGCCCGGTTCTTTGGTGATTCATAGTAACTGATCGAATCGCACGGCCTTGAGCTGGCGATGTTTCATTCAAATTTCTGCCCTATCAACTGTCGATGGTAAGGTAGTGGCCTTACCATGGTTGCAACGGGTGACGGAGAATTAGGGTTCGATTCCGGAGAGG
>NW_027670944.1:0-19000 GCF_964199315.1 Orbicella franksi
TCATGAGCATGCGAAAAACAACAGAGTAACGCTGTGTGAGAGAACTGGTCTTTTAGTCGATACCTTGAAAACCAAGCAACCTAATTATGGTAAAAAAGTTAAATTAAAAAATAAATCAAGGGTTGCACTGTTTGTATTTGACATTTACGACTGACCACCAAATAAAGTTTGTTATCCTGTAAACTGTGGAGGGAAAGCTTTCTGTTTCATTATTCTTTCATTCTTATGACGCTCAGAGGAAGAAAACGTTTTGGTAGGCAGCTATATAAAAGTCTCCTGTTATCATAGAGGGGCATCTTTGTTTAGAATATTTGGCTCATAGCATAAGCGATTCAATTTCTGATCAAGCTACAAAAATATCAGTTCTGACTACTGAAAGGCACAGTACGATTAACTGTCCCAACGGATTTGAGCCCGCGGGATTAAAAACTAAAAATTTTACAAAAAATGTATGACCTCATTAGCGCTTTTGTCACCCATAAATTTTGACGTTTTTGAAAGCCAATTTTTTTTAATACTACCCCCCCCCCCTCCCCAAAGAGCCACCACAAAAGCGCTTTAAATGTTTTGAGTCAGTTCGTGTCTAGTAGAATGACTTCTCTGCCCAGAGTCATATGTTCATACGGAATAATTTAAACTACGACGTCAGCAACAATCAGTGTCATCAAGAGAGCATGGAACCTGTTCTCGTGAGAAGGCGGTGGAGATGGATCGGGCACGTGCTCAGAATATAATCCGACAATATCACACGCGTAGCCCTCCATGTTTACATTTTGAAAGCGGGTAAGCTTATCGCTCCAAGCTACTCGCGGCCCGCTTGCCCGTGACAATTTAAAAATAAGAATACTTGTGGGCAGCACTAAGCAACAACTAATGATCTTGCACAACTGAGTTTATTAATCGACCGGTTTCGTCTGCTAGTGAGACTTCGTCAGGATTAAATTACAAGATAAAAAGACGGAGCTTAAGTTATACTAATTCTTTGAAGTACAAAGTATGCTCCTAGCTACCATTGGGTGTGAACAACAAAACACCCACAAGAAATACGTGCAGGATATGACTAAAATCCTGCGCTAGAAAACGTGCAATGTAAGCGGGGCTCACGGATTTAACGTTATAATACCGCGACGAAAAATAGGGAAACGACTTGTTTACTTTGATTTATCAAAATTTAAATTCCCTTTGCTCGCGCCATCATTACGTCAATAGCTCGTACTAGTTCTGTGCCTTGTTCTATCTAGTTTTAGTATAAATCTACTAGCGTCCTATCACGAATGCCGTTCTCTGTTTGACTACGCTACTCACTATCTATTCTGTGATAGATAGTGAGTGGCGTCGCAGTGTGCCCTTGTTAACAAAACGACGTCCGCCTCTTAGCGCTTTTGAATTGTCTGTGAAGGGAATTTAGATAAAGTTTTGAACGACCAGTAGATTTATACTAGTGTAAAACAATTAGATTATTTGCTTTCGATTTCCATGCGTGATAGTTGACTCGGGCTGTGCCCTCGTCAACTATCACGCGATAGATAGCGAGAAAATAATCTAATTGTTTAATAGAAACACGATTTTTAATCAATCAGCGCGCGTATTTTCTTAGGGCTGTTTTCTAATTATATATACCGTATGAGTCATTTCAACCCAGTAGCAACAAAATAGCTTTTATCACAGGCGAGCTTATGCGTTACGCCAGAAACAGCTCTATGTTTCACTCATTTAGCGAGACCCGCCTGCTATTCTGGAGGCGTTTACGCCTTATAGGGTATCCTGTTAAGTTATTATCAGGGAAATAAACTATACCATTAGGAAGAAATGGTTCAGTAGGCCTGAAAGGATAGCAAAGCGTAGAGGTGTGGTTTTCAAAACTTGCTTTACTTACTGGAAAAGTTGAAAATTTCCATGGACATGTCAATTTTAATTTACAGTATGTAAATCTTGATTTACATTCTTTGTAAATTACAATTTACATGTTGGGGTTTTGTAAAATAAAATTACAGGAAATTTACAGCTTTTAGTTAGGCATGTAAATGTTCTGTAAAGGTCCGGTAATACGGGCAACGTTTTTCTTCAACTTGTCTCGCAACATTGTTGCATTGCAAGTTGAAACCCTCTGTTGCGCGTATTACCACGTTTGTGGCCAACTTGTCTCGCAGCAAAATACAGTGTTGCAGGTTGAGGCAACATGTTGCGCAAAATAGACTCGAGTTCTACTTTCTGCAACAAATTTTTGTTTTGCTGCTCGTATTACCACTGAGGCTACAACTTGTCTCTAACAAATTTGAATTCAACGCTTCTAATTGGCTGTCAGGAAGCGCGGGAAATAATAATAATAAAAAAACATGGCGGACGGTGAAGACAACCCTGAATTCGAAGTAGACCAGTAACTCTCGGAAAGTCATAAATTTGCCCTGTATAAAGACCTCGAGGGCTATCATAGTCTTTGGGACACCTCGTTTGTCCCTTTAAAACAAGAAGCAAAAAAGACAAACGGCTTGGAAGAACTGTCGCAAAAATACAACTTTTCGCCTAGCTTCATAGCCTATCCACACTGTCGAATGCCCTCTCATAATCAACGAAGTTGATATACAGGGAGGAATTCCACTCAAGGGATTGCTCCACAATAATTCGGAGGGTGGCTATTTGATCCGTGCAAGATCTGTTTTCCCTAAATCCTTACTGTTAATACTTTTTTTAAATCAAAAACCGTACCTGTTTCCTCTTCTTAGCAGCTGGTTTATTTCCTCTTCTATGAATGATAGCAAAAAGTTTACGTTAAGCCGAAACTTTCCCAATTTTGTCACATTTAATGTAACTAGAAAATTGGTGGCAAAAGAACTTCCTAAATATTGCCGCAGACTCTGTGACACTTCAGTACTGAAAACCGCCAATTGAATTAATCAGTCATTGAGGGGCCCGTTCACTGATGCAGGATATAATGAAAGGTGTCACTTGTTCTGTTTTACATGGTCTGAAAAATGGCGATAGTCTTCTGGAGAGTATTTTAATTGCTAGTTCGCTAAACGCACTCAAGACTTCTAGAGAATCTTCGCTAAAAAAACATATTTGCTTCAAATCATAAGCTGGTGTTTGTGTTAGATTGTTTCAGCAATTTGAATTCGATAAATCCTTGCCTGTTTTGAATGCGTGTTCCTTTCAGCTATTTTAGGACTTCAAATTTCCGCGCTGCCATGTATATTTTTGCAAGGCTTGATGGGAAATTATGACGTCAATGCGTGGTTAGACGTTTCTCAAATACAGCGTTGCGGGAATCTAGAGATATAGAAGTGCTTCTGATAAATTATAATTCACATTCAAGATGAATATGTTCACTTCCAGAGAGAAATCTTCTTCTGTAGACCCATATTGAGATCTCTAGTCGCGCACTGACGTCATAAATTACCAAAAAGTAAACATGGTGATGCCCAAGGGTTTTAAACTAAGAACCAAACACTGCGTATTTGAACCACTCACAGAGATATCACCTTACAATCCCAGGATCAGTTAAAGAGAGCCTTAAGGTATACTTTGGAACAAGAGAAATGGTCTCTTGTTTGGAACTAGAAGTACTTTTCAGGCAAGATTCCCTTTAAGAAAATGATCATGTTAACTAAAAGGCGAGGCTCACTGTCTATCACTGTCTATCGCTGTCTATTACCGTCTATCGCTGTCTATGACTGAACGGAATTTAGAAGTTAGAAGGTTTAGTGTTAAATAACAATAAATAACAATTTATTGTTATTTATTAATTTGTTTCAACAACAAATGCGAGTCTGGTTTCGTTATCAAACTTGCTCGCTATCAAAACGGCCGATCTTTAAGGTGGCTCCTTAGAGTATTTACGAACACCCTCCCTATAGAGCGCGAGTTAGAAAAGGAAACTTAGTTGATTTCTCTAAAAGTTTTCCCTGTAGAGATTTGCCAGTGTGGGTATCGTTAGAATAAGGCTTATTTTTTGGTTGTCAATTTTTGGATTAAGGCCGTTACCATGGCAACATCTCATCGAATGACAGGCAGATATATTCCTCATTTCGGCCTAAACTCCTTAATATTTATACTTTCCTTCGGTGAAATTTTTTCATACTTTGCCACATCATGGAAATGATATTGCGTGACATTTTGAATTGGTAAAAAGTCAAGGTTGTTCAGACGGTTTTTCCAATACTCTATGATTTGTCATTCTTCTAAATATATTAGATTAGCTCTGACAGATTTTAACAAAAACAGGGTATTTTATAGGAATTGTATGTGGTTACAACTGAGCCAAATTTTAAAAATTTCACCGAAGGAAACGCAGTTTTGCTTTTTGTGCTCATGTTGACGTCATAAAAATTGAAGAACACTTACCTTTTCCTTTGAGCGCGTGCAGATTACTTGAGTTTTCGTCCTATGTGAGCGCGCAATCGTAAAACTATAGGGAGCCACCTTAAATCTGCTGATAAGCTATAAAACACACCAGTTACATCAACGATGATAACAAAGCGTTTAACTTAAAGGTTTGTTTAATGTGACAAGCTGATTGATGAATATGGTCATAAAACATCAAAATTACAAAGCCGTCAGTTAACTATACCAAAAGAGTGAAATAGGAAGTTGCTAATAAAAGTCTTATCTTTCAGCTAACGTGATCATTTTCTATAGCCTTTTAGGCATTTGGCAAGCTAAGTAATTGAAATACGGTGGAAAAAAATTATTGCTTAAATGTGTTTCAAACCACTATTTAATGTAACTTAGAATCGAACGTCCAGTGGCTTTCATAGTGAAGATAAGAACTGAAGAGAGAAAGCTTCATTTTACGTCGATCGTGTAAAAGGAAGATGAAGGAAGGGACCTGAAAAAAGATCTTAAAAGTCGAAGACCCTAAATTTTGTTAGAAATTAATCTTTTCACAAACTTGAACATAAATATTCATGATTTCAATAATCCAGACGAACAAGCTAGTTTTTCTATGTTCTTGCAATTTTACGAACTAGAAATTCCAGCGCTGTTCATGCTGTGTCAGTGAGGCTTTTGCTTTTTTAAAGATTTTTTTCATAAGTGTTTTAATTATGTTTTTGCAGAAAAATCTCACTAAAAAGAAGCCCAATTGCTGGTTTTCAGTGTCACGCAATTAAAAATAGATCAAAATAAAAATCAAAACCGGTCAATAGATTAAGTCCAGAATCTGGGAAATGAAAGAAGTTAAATATGCAAAGACACTCGCCAAAATTCGGGTCACAAGAACTTTTCTTATGCGAGATATGCGGAGAAATTTTTTCCCCAAATTTATAGAGATTTGTATGGAGACGCCATGCTGGTGCCCATCCGTATGGGCACCAGCATGGCGGCCGGAAACCAACAGAAACATCTGTCACTGAGTTTTGCTACAAAACCGTGAATTTATCCCTCGAGGGACTCTAAAACTTTAAAATAATACTTTTTCTAAGACATGAACTGTTCAGATAGCCAAGTTCCCCGAAATAAGTCACTATTTTAACCATCATGACAGCTCTCTAGGCCGTCATGTAAATGCCGCGTCACGCAAAAGCTTGGAAATTCAAGCGTAGTGTATTACAAAACCAAGAAACCATTCGGAGCGCAAATTTGTATGAATATTAGTTTTCAGCTGCTCTTATACATCATTAAAGTAAAATCTCAGGAAGATCAACAGTTTTGTAGTTCGAATTTTAGTGACGTCATGTGAAAACCAGCTATAGGGAAAATGCAATGATCAGTTTCTCAATCGTGATTTTCAGTTTGTCAACAAAATAGACAAACGCACAGAAGTTTTCATACCTTAAAGTAACAAGTTTTTTTGTCACTCTGATACGGCAGAAAAAGGCAAATACGATGGTTTGCCTGAGACCATTGCTAGCGGCCACTAGAGTTCTACTCCTGTTAACTGTATCGTTATAAACGACAACAACCTTAACCTCTGCCAATAAGTCATAAATCACACCAGGCAGATTAACTTTGCTATCAAAAGCGTCCAGCTTAATAGTTTTTATTAAATACAACAGCGGGTGCAAGCTGTTTGAAGACCAAGTTCATAACCCTACAATTCTTTATTTTGTTTTGTTTTACGTTTGTGTTAAAGTTTAAGTCAGTTGTTGATTAACTGGCCTTTGTCGACAGGTTATCAGTTTGGCAGTTGGGATGCGCTTTGGAGGCCGTTGCCGTTTTGGAGAGGTGGCCGTTGAAGAGAGGTTAAATAAAAGTGATTTTCATCCGATGCATTTTTCATCCTTTTCATTGGCTGAGAGACCACTACGTGACCTGCAAATAACTTCTGACAAATAATGGTCTTCTGATGCGTAGTACCGTCCAGATGTGTTTTGCTGCTGATAATATTCTGCCCATGCGAAATATTGTGCGTGGCAATTGGCAGATCGCTTCCCTGAGCTCTCTGAGGGTAATAACACGATTAATAAAAAAAATTACAATTTCCTCAATTGTGATTGATTTAAAAAAACCCTACTTTTCCACTAATTCACTTGCCAAGTTGTAATCAGATAGTTTGTTATCGGATACTTTGTCATCGGACAGTTTGTCATTGAACAGTTTGTTATCGAACAGTTCGCTATCGGACAGTTTGTTATTGGACAGTTCAAAAAGCCAATAAGCCTTTGGCTTCGGCAAATAATTGATTTGCTCGCCGCTGACGAATCACGATATTTTTGTCCAACTTCAACCTCAACTTTATTTTGCACTTACATCTGGAATTACAATATTAGCATAAAAAAGAAAGACAGGTACATATATAACAATGAAAGGCCACAATGGTATACAGTTTGTGCATGGAGGCTAATAGAACCGCGAGGTTATCGAGTTAGCCTCCATCTTGTTTGAGTGAACATAGAAAACATGGGAGTAGAAGGACGGATTACTAAGGGAAAGAGCTAGAAGAATTGTGGAAACTTACGTTTAATATTGTTGAGATAGAAAATGGGTTTTTAACACTTTTGGAATTGTGGAAACTTACGTTTGATATTGCTGACATAGATCATAGTTTTTAACACTTTTGGAGAAAGCAAATTGATTTAAATCTTTAAACTTGTATGGTATTTCTTGCTAAAGATCAATGGCCATATATGAGATCATTTGTTTGCCAGTATTTGTTTTAACTCGGAATTTGTCAAGATTTCGATTGGCCGCACACCTGGTGTTGTAATTATGTACGTTGCTGGCATACTGAAAAAAATAGTTAAAGAATTCTGGCAAAATACCTTTGTGCCATGCATGTGTAAATTTGAGAGCATGCAGGCGATATACATTAGTTACCGTTAAGACTTCCAAGATATTAAGTGAAGGTAGAGCACCGATCGGTATTTTTGCCAGATAGATTTGCAAAGAACATTAACCTAATAACATGATTTTGCTTAGTTTGTATTTTTTGTAAATTTGTTTTGCTGGTGCTGCTCCAGGTTACAATAGCATACGAAATATAAGGATAGATAAGATTATAATAGATCTGCGTAAGATGTTTGAGAGGTAGATAATGCCTCAACTTAGAGATTACTCCTGTATTCCGTGAAAGCTTTGCACATACATATGAGATGTTGTAATTCCAAGTTAAAGAACTGTCGATCACTACTCCCAAATATTTAATGTGGTCCTTTCGTTCTAAGGAGTGGCGTGATCCATCTCGGTTAGTTATATCTATATTAACATTCGTATTCTTTTTCCTTTGAGATTTTACAGTCATGTAATTGCTTTTCTTTTTCAATAACTGTTAAATGTGAGCGCTGTCAGCTGGGACAAAAAAGTGGCCATTATAAAGAGGTGGCCTCTAGTGACGGTTCGACTGAAAACATATAACTAAATGCAAAACCCTGAATGGTTTTCTCCTTTACGCGCTCAACACACACTACCCACCCACTGCCCCTGTCTCGTCTTTCATGGTGACATTAGGTCAAACTGACCATATTAATTCATACGGGTTATAGATATTAAGCTGCAAAGTTATTTTCAATGAATTTCAAATGAACAGCAATGGCTGAAGTCCCTGTCAGTTGTCAGTAAATCTAATTACAAATGTCGGTTGTCAGTTCAATTTTCAGGTATTTGTCTTTTGTTAGTTGTCGGCTAACCCTCTCCAGACCCTCAATTGTTAACTGCTTTTTGCCGCAAAAATCAAAATAACCTCCCAAGTTGCCTATATATAATTATTTTTTAACAGCCGAGGATAACATTCCCTTTTCTTGAATTGGGCGAGTAGACCTAGCCGGCATAAGTAAATGGTATACAAGTTGAATCCACTATATATATTTATTACATTTCAGTCTACAATGTTCTTGAAAATATCCATTATACCCACTTTTAACCAATAGCGATGGAGTTTATTATTACGTAGAACTGATTTACTTGAAATAACTTTTACGGTGAGCATTCTAACGGAAATGTTGTAGGAAACCCTTGCGTACTTTGAGTTTTCCCATGGCTAAATGGATTTGTTGCTTTCGATATCCTGAAGAAGTGCAAATATATTTTCTATTTGACTAGATGGCGACTAATTCCCACGTCTAAGACCTGTAAATAAATCGACAAATGAATATATGAATAAATCACTCAATTAATCAATTAATCAATCAATCAATCAATCAATCAATCAATCAATCAACCAATCAGAGTATTTTGCATTTCTTTAAAGTGCCTATGAAGTAAAAAATAATTGCTGCTTATTTGAAAGGCTTTTCAAAATAAAGAAGAATGGCGTTTTCCTTTTTGGAATATCTTTTTTCCTTTGAGAGATATTTACGTTTTTGTAAGGAAAGTGATGACGTCATAGGTGGTTCCACTAAAACAGCACAACACTCAATCGACAATAACTTAAGAAATATTAAAGCAGTGTTCTTTAAACTTGGCACCAGAAATGTACATCACAAAAGAAACATAATGACACCCGTCGTGCCATTGCCATGACAACAGTTTTGCCGCTGGTTCTGTTTTAATTAAGACTTAAATTCCCAGATTTTATCTTAAACAAGGATCATCCACTCCCACCAATCTAATGGGGAGAGTTAAGACAATATGGGAACCATGTGTGTTCCGAGCAAGACCCTCTGTCCCACTTGAAAAGGTTGCAAATGGGGATATTTGGTTTTTCACAGAAAGAGACTGGAGCCAAGAGTGTTGCCATGGCAACAACATAGTAGGTGTCATTCTGTTTCTTTTGTGATGAAAATTGCTGGTTCCAAGTTTGAAGAACACTGCTTTAATATTTCTAGAGTTATTCTCGATTGAGTGTTGTGCTGTTTTAGAGGAACCACCTATGACGTCATCACTTTACTCATTTGCATAATACAAAAACGTGAATATCTCTAAAACGAAAAAAGATATTCCAAAAAGGAAAACGCCATTCTTCTTTACTTTGAAAGGCCTTTCAAATAAGCAGGAATTATTTTTTACTTCATAGGCACTTTAAGGTGAGGTGCTCTTTAGATGAAAATTATTTTTTTATGAGTTGGTTCAAAATTCGACGTACTTTTCGACGCAAAGGTGAGGAAGCTATTTCTAGTAACAAAGACAGTGAGCTAATGATTTCATGATTTTCCCTGTATGATGTTACATTCATTGTTTTTCTGGGTATATCCGTAAACATCTAAGGTGAAATTTGGGCAACATTCATCGTGCTTGCACAACTTATTACCTGGGATTACCGGGTACCTAAATTAAATATAATCAACAATTAGACCCGTAGCCCGCAAGGGCTACTGGTCAATAGCCCATGAGGCGAAGCCGACTGGGCTATTGACCCGTGGCCCTTGAGGGCGAAGGATCTAATTGTTTTAGTATCACCCAACTAGTCGGACAGAAAAGGTAACAATAAAGTTAACAAATGCAAGTTGAAGAAATATTTATTTGGGAATAAAACGAAAAAAAGCGTCACGCTCGATGGCGCCAGTTTCGCTACTCGATGACTATTACTAATAGTTCCCTAGTAGCGTAACCAATCAAAATGCAGGATTTGCATTAGTCCACTAGTTGGGTGATACTAATACATTATAACATGGCGAAAGCATAGTTTGCACTTAAACCATACTTTGCACTCGTAAGGAGGGCGTCTGTGTTCTTTTAATATGCAAAAAAGGCAGTTAACTTTACAGTTTGGTTCCTAGGCTGTACATGCAGTTATTTAAATTTCTGTTTGACTTTGTGTATCCCTTTTAATAACATTCCTAAGTTACAAACATCTTGACCCTATTCAGACAGGAGAAGAGGTCTTTGGAGCCCTCACTAACTTTGGATGTTTGAAACGGAAAGCATTAAAAAGCAAGGAACTCCAACTTTACGGAACTCTCCGAAAACATTCTCTTAACCGAAATTTCGAATGGCCTGTCATTGTTTATAAAATTATAATATTCATCTTTTTTAAGCAACGGTACCATATTTTTAGAGATTATAATTTGTGTTGTTGTTTTTTTCTTAGATTAAAGTTTACTCTTTTTCCTTATGGTTACCTTTCTTCACCTCTTTTAGCTGTTTTTAAGCCAGTTTTGGTTTTTTTTTAAAAGATTCATTAAAAAGTGATAAATTTCGAGATGACGGTTCATGGCGGCTGGTTCGACCAATTCCCGGGGGTTACTTCCGTAAATTTTGGATAGGTGTGTGCCCCCCCCCCTCCATTTTTGCGCCATCGGAGATCATAATGGCTGAAAGGAAACATTTCTAGATTAACTTTATATAACTTTATACAAGTCAGATTGTCATAGCCTTAACATTCTAAGAGTTACAGGGAAGGGGCCTCGGGAGCACACAAACTAAGTACATTACTAACAAGCCACCGTCCTAAAAGAGTTGAAAACGGTCTTAAATGTAAAAGAGATAATTGTTACTACGTGCCAATTGGTCAGCAGTGTTCTATAATCAAAATCTTACTTACAGCTTAGCTTATCTGGGGTAAGATTGGAGATAAGAATTCTGTTTGTGTTCCCACATGGCATTTTACATTGAAGTCCTTGGCCATCTCAAGATCGTTATCGCGCATCCATTCTGTCATTATCTCATCTTCTTCTCCGTCTTCAAGACTGACCTCAATAGCTCAACTGTCTTTGACAGCAGCTTGGAATGTCGCAACTGCAAACTCTCCAGTTTCTAGGGTTTTAAACACGTTTGCCCCAGCCAAATCACGAATATCGCCCTGTAAATCGTTGAGGGGAAGGAGCACACCCAGGCAGCAGGAAAAGGACCAGTGAGGGTTTTTGCGCCACTCCTGGACGAAATGATAAAGCTGCAAAGCGTACTGACCTGAAATCAAACACATAAAAGGAAACGCTTTTGGAACAGCAAATCGTACCGAACGTTATACGAAAACTGTGTTCAGTTTATTTTGGCCTCGAGTGTACTTTATGTTTCTGTGTCGCCTACATAAAAGATTCTAACGCCTATCCGTCATTAAATCGAGCCTTAAAAAATTTGTACATGAGCCACGCCCAACCCATTTGACGGAGAGTATAAAGCCTCATGTAACAGTTGTAACCGGGACACAATGGGAAAGAAAAGGCATTACAGCCCGCAAATGCCAAAGAAACAAACAATTGAACAAAGCAATGGCTACGCACCCGCGTAATGCATCGTGTTCATTTTTGGCCATCCTCTACAAAGGTCAAATGACCACTTTCTGAATATTAAAGAACATTAAACGGAGAGAGCTAATTTTGATAATCCAATTTTGAAGTAAACCCATTCTTCAGGTGGTTTTCTTAGGTGCTTTTGGACAAACGCAAAATGGTTGTGGTTATCTTGTTTGTGGGTTTGCCTCCAGCTAGTGATCTGCGAATCGGCACATAGTCTCGACAAGTAGCTAATGTTCAACCACCAGTTTGGTTTCCGATCGTGTCAGTCGTGCAACGTATATACATCAATCAGTTAATGCATTAAATCCACAATTATACAAATTCCATAACTCAAATAATAATTGCCAATATTATCTTACCAACAACTAAGCCAATCACCAGCGAATTTGCGGCAAACACCAATATTTTAAAAAAGAGATCGTCTGTCTGGGGCCCTATCCACCCTGTGATGTTTTCTGCGGGAATCTTACTCAGAACTCCAATTACTAAGTTGACAACAGTAACAGCAAGGGATGTCGTCATTAATCTGTTCTCCATGACGTCTTGCAAAGGTTTAACCCAAGCAAAAACGATCCCATACATGCCAGCGATGACTAAGGCCAAGCCGATATAGGACCTGGTCTCTTGTCCTATAAGGATTAGACCTGATGTCAGAATTACTTTACGAGTCATTTCAACAAATTCCCAATACCATGAATGGGTTTTGTAATTTTCGAAGAGAAATTGCAATGCAGAAATCATCTCCTTGTCAGACGCGACGTCCTGTGGTGTCCCTGGGTCTTTTTTGCCCAATCGTGCTTTCCAAAGGACAATCAATGTGGCAGCTGGAAAGGCGAAAATATAGGCTGTAGAAATGTACGCTACCAGTAAAGAATGGTGGTACTTTTGCCCTTCACATGGTACGCTATAATCGGCCTTTAGATACTTGAAACACCGTAGTTCAGCGTCATCTCGGCAAAGCTTCCTGCAAGCTGGTGGAAGGACAATGGCTGTCTTAGAACAGGTGCTGAGGTAAGATACATACAGAAAGATAGACAAATTCCTGAACACGAGCTCTTTTTTCTCCGATACTCTATTTGCCTTTTCGTTCTCCTCTAGACTGCTCTTCTTTAAAATGATTATCTTACGCACACCGTAAGCGATACCGGAAAAGCTAATTACAGCAACATTCATTGCCATCATTGCAAAGAGGCTTCTAAAGGCATCCAGCTGCAATCCCGGAAACAGGCATTGGACAGGTGCTATTTGGAGCACATTCAACTGAAGAAATCATAAGTACTTAGCGATACTTTCAAGAGACCCTGACCATTTTATGTAGGAGAACACTTCCAGCAAACCATAAGTGATCTGATAAAAGCCAATTACGCTTTTCACCTTTGAAAAAAACTTATCGATCAGGGCGCCCACTCCTTTCTTCTTAATATTTCTTCGACTCGTCCACAACAAAACGGCGATGACAATTGATGAAATGGAAACAATTATCAACAACTGGCCCACAATCTACTTCTTTGATGGGCATCGTGTACCGATTGTCAATTGTTTGTAGTATCCTGAACTGCAAACACTGCATAGTGGACCTTCGTACCCATTTTCACACGGGGAGTCTAGACCACCCTTACATGACTCTTCTACAGGGCACTTGTAAGGCGTAGGGAGCGGATAAGGGTATTCTACATGAAAAGCATCGAGCTTTGGTGAAGCTGCCAAAAGATTTTCAATAAAGATCTTGTATCGCTCTCTGTGTGTCTCGTTCCGCCATTGCCACCAGTGACCATGTTTTAAAGTTGCATAATCATCTTGGCATTTCAGTCCTCCTTGACCACATTTGAAGCATTCTTTGAACATGTGGGTTCTATATTGTCCTTTTAAGCATTTGCAAGCACGATATCCAACAAAGAAATCCGTTTCTGTCCCTGTTGAAGATTAAGAAAAAGACGTGATCTGTTCTTAACGGCAAATATGAGTCCAAGACAATGTAAATGTTAATAATATTGCTATCAATTTAAAACTAAACGTTTCGCTAATAGCTTGTTTTATTCAGAAATAAAAATAGTACAGGCGTACGTGCGAGTTGTCTCTCGGCATCCTTATGTCTATTGTTTTTGAATAGAACTCTTTTGCTCTCAGTTATAACACTGTTATCATTCAATCGATTCTCTGAGTTGACCGAGAAAATGTGCTACAAATTCCGTAAATCGATGACTTGAAATTGCTGGTCTACATGAGCAAATACGCAAAATGCGGAATGAAGAATACCATTACTCATAAAAAAGGAGCTTTCGCTGACCTTTCTTGATAATTTCTACTCAAAACGTAAAAAGACTCTTTTATTGTTTTTCACCTAAATTGCAGTTGCTAATCTTAAAGTGTCTATTTTGGGTTCTTTGTAACTGCGAATCATCATTTAAGTATCATCAAAATACAATATTCCTTGTGTTTTATCTGCGGTGAGGAGTCCTTACTGATTTCGCGGACGATTTGAGTGCTCTCTAAAAAAACTGCTTGTCAAGCGGAAACTGAATTTTTGCAGACTGATTTATGCTCATTTATCACTGAATCTGTTGACTTCGGGACCTTTCAATTTTCTATTTTCAATTGTACGATTTTCGTAGCGTCGGAAAACATCAACTCCACTATCCAAAGATAATCATGAGTCCCGCGATAGACTACTTCTTGGCATGAACATTTTTGTTTTTACTAATACTTTTAATGAAGACCGTTCCCGCCAGGATCTTCCACCAGAGCCCAGAGTTTGAGGGGTTAGTTCTCGCTAAAAATATTTCTTTTATAGTAAAGGCGAAGAAAACCTATTTTACGTACATGTTAATCTGGTTTTAGGAAGACTGATGGTTTCTGAAAAAGTGTAGAATTTTGAAGATAGATAGCAAAGTTAGGATAGTTGTTTAACGTTACCTAGGGGACAGGACTGGCAATCCTGTAGTTGTTTTCCTGGTGTTTTATGAAATTCAACAAATGATCCATTAGGACATCTCTTACAGCTCTTGCTCACGCAACCAACCGTGTCCGAGTAGAAACCACCTGAAAAAGCAAATAAGCAAACAAACGAACAACACAACAGAGACTAAATTGGAATTTAGCCTTTAGCAGAAAGATAAAAAAAATTTATTGATGTAACTTTTCTTTAAACCAGGGTGCTTTTTATGTTCCTAAGCCTGGTCTTACCGCCATTCACCGCATGCTTCTCCAAACGTATACACTCAATAGTGATAAAACTCATGTAAAACACATCAAACATTTGTTATTTGCTGAAAACCACATCATGACGTCATTACCGCCTGATCTCATCGCATTTAAAAATGTCCGTAGCCTTGGATTCCAAAACTTTGTTAGACATGGCAAATAGCTCCAAAAGTAATCACCAAAAACAAAATTCAAAAAAACAAAATCTCACTACAACAGAAATTTAAGTCGTGAAAAGCACTACTTGTTTGTGTTAAACGGTCGAATGACGTGGCCGAACAAAATTGACATTCTGATCTCTTTTCTTTTCTTAAAACAGTCTCAAGGTGTCAAATAGAGGTTAAAAATAAGGTGGTTTTCCTACTTGCATTTTAATTTTGTAACTCATTGTTATATATTCCGTTTTGCTGTATAGGGTGTTTTAGCAACGACGACGGAGACGCCGAGGACGACGCCTTGTAAAAAATGTATTATATTTTACCTTGGAATGTCGCAACTATGTAAATATGTTCAGTATGCCTATCGGTCTAAGAATTGCTCAAGCTAAATTTGTAATGAAAGCGTTCAATTCTAAAGGAAGAAACGAAGCGGCTCCCCTGGCCATTTTGTTTTGTTTTAATTTGCTTCCTCTTCTTTTTCTTTTTCTTTACATGTAATAGAAGGCCGAAGCTTAATAAATAAATAAATAAATAAATAAATAAATAAATAAATAAATAAATAAATAAATAAATTTGACCATTACGGTTCGCGTTGTCCAAAATGCGTAGAACTTTGTCATTCCAAGATGTTGTTTTGCAGAGGACGGCAAAGAAATGAAAAGAAACGCCGATTTCATTCTCCCCCGATTTTCGACTGTAACTTTTGCAAAGCACTCCCTTCGCTATACAGAACCTAAACTATGGGACAAACTTTCATCTGAAGCAAGAAATATCTCATCCCTAAAACAATTTAAGCTCCTCGTTCGCAAGGCCGATCTGTCCAACATTCTTGACACTGATCTCTGTAAAAATTGTAATATATCCACTTCGTAGTAATGTATAGTCTAAAGTTTCAAGTAAGGTAATTCATTTATTCATTTATTTATCTATTTTAGATAGCGTTATTTAGTGTCCTCAATTAGTAGAGGGGACTTTTCCCCTCAGCTATTTTCTTAAAGACACGTTAATAAAGTTTTCATTCATTCATTCACGTACCAAGATTCAAAACGCACGTCCATAGCCATTGCTCCGCTCATTAAACCTTTTGTTTGGTGACGCTGTCGTTGCCGTCGCCGTCGTGGTTTGCTAAGACTCCAAATTCATTTTGTACCGCACGATAAACTTCGTAATTGACGAAACAAGTCTTCAGAAGTCAAAAATGAACTCTTTTTTTTGCTTGAAAGGGAAAGTCATCAAAAAAGAAACGATGGATCGCCGAGGTAGTAAAATTTTGCGCAAAATGCAAATCGAATTGGCGCAATTTTCATACTTATGGATCAATATAGGTAGCCCTTTAGTAAGAATGATAACACTCTGTATTTTTTTTTTAATCTTTTTTTTTCTTTTTCATTTCCAAAAACATGGATATCTCCCGATAGATTCAGCGAGATTCAGTTATTTCCTTTTAAGGGCAACGTTCCCTCTTGGAAGAAACTCAAATAGTGTTATATAGTAACAGTTAGTTCATTCCTATGACTTAAGCACCGTCGGATGATGACTTCATGTGTTTTTGGTAAGCCTGGTTCTCATATGCCGCCAACCTACCTGCGACGTAGTCGCCGGTTGCAACTGACAACGTTCGGCGATCTGTCCCAGTGGGTCCCCGACGCATCTGCGATGGATCGCCGACGTACTCAAATTTTGCGCGAAATGCAAATCGAATTGGCGCAATTTTTAACCATTTCGCCTGTAAATATGGATCATATTGTCTTACTGGAGTACGTTGCGTCCGCAAATGATGTTCACATAAATCATTTTCATCGCCGACAACCGCCAACAACCGCCGGCTTGCCTGCGAAGTTGAACTCAGCTCAACTTTGCAGGCAAGCCGGCGGTTAATGCCTGGGACAGATTATGATTTGGCGATAAATGTTCACATATGCCGTAACGGTGTCCCAGGCCGAGCTAGGTGTTCCAGGTATGTCGGTGAGCATATGAAAACCAGGCTAAAAACAGCCGTTTTCTTGGATTTCTTAATTTTTCCAAACCCTTTAAATTTTTTAAATGTCAAATGTAAACAAGCAAGTTACCTGGAGGGCAATTCTGACATCCTCCTTCACCTTTGGCAGAAGGATCTGTAAATGTTCCCAAAGGACACGGTGAAAAGATTTCTCCAATGTCATCTTTTTGTCTGAATCCCGACGCCAGAAGGACGGGAATGTAGAACTCCTTTAAAAACTATTAAAATTAGAAGAAGCGAGGCTGACATCTCCATCTGGATTCCTAGTTGAGAACATTATCAGTTAGACACCCATTTATATCTTGGAAAATCTCTTGGTTAATCGTATCCTAATGAAATTCTCCATCGTGATTGGTTCTCCTTGCACCTATTTGCCACGTAATCGGCGCACGATCACGTGGGTGTCCAATTACAGGTATCCAATTTGAACTTTTTGTAATTGGACAGCTGTAATTGGATACCCACGTAATTTGCACTTCAATTGCGCGCGCTTTGATGGCTTTGTTTGGAATGTTTCCTACAGTTTACAAAACTTGTGAAACGTGCTACATACGTTTGCGCTCAAAAAAGTTCTCAAACGACATTTTCAATTTCGAAATTTGTTATAGATACGATTAATTAGGAATTGGACCGAGTGAAGTTAATAAATTCTAAATAAATTCTATAAATTCTAAAAAGTGAAGATCAGTGTTTTGAGACCAAATGTTCATCAGGGTAGCTTTTGCTTAAAAAAATTTTTAACACCTTTAGCCATGATTTAGCCAAGTTCTCGAATCTACTGCAGTAAACGTGATAAAATTCTTTCTCATCATTTTGAAGTTTAGTAAATGATTTGAACTCAGGAGTATCAGTAGTTCGTATAGTGTGATCGTCCGGGTGAGGGTTGTTCTGAAAAGAACTGTTGTTGGTGACTGACGTTTCGACAACCTTAGCCGAAGTCATCTTCAGAGTCATCATTGTGAATAGCTTTTGTCAGTCGATGATGTTATAAATCTGGTCCGTTGAACATGATTGGTCAGCTTATCCATGATGATATTGGCTGAAAGACTCGTGTAAAGTTTGTCATCAGTCATTGGTGGGTTTCGATCCGTCTATTGTTGGTCAAATTGGTCGGTTTTTGGTCCGTCTATTGTTAGTCAAATTAAGTCGGTCTGTTGGAAGTCCATTTGTCGGTTTCGTTTCCGTCATGGATAAGTCGTTTGTAATGCGCCGGCAGTTGTTGACATCTGTTAAGTAGCGTTTGTTCTAGGTTAGTGTACTAGCTTTCCAGAGTCAGTCTTTGAAAATAGTTTGTACTGTAGGTCAAGCACTGAGCAGAGTCCCAGTCAATGTTGTGGTTTGTCAGTTGATGATGTACAGCAATGTGATTGTTGGCATCACCATTTCTCGTGGCTCGTTTGTGTTCAGTCAGTCTCGTGTTAAGGTTTCTGCCAGTCTCACCAATGTAGGAGGCCTGGCAGTCGGAGCATTTGATCTTGTAAACTGCTCCCTGTCTGTTGTTAGGTTCGTCCCTGTCTTTCACTTTGGTAAGTAAGTGTCGTAACGTAGTTGTAGGTTTGTGGGCTACACGGATGTTGTAGGGCTGTAGGATCCGTGGAATGGTCTCAGAAGTACCCTTAATGTAAGGTATGGTCACTCTAGTAACAGGCGTTGGGTTCCTGTTCGTTGCGTCAGCTTCAGTAGGTCGGTAAATGTTTCGTCTAATAAAGTCAGCGTTGTAGTTGTTTTTGTGAAACTAACACTTTCAAGGTATCTGTTTTCGTCAAGTAAGCCGTCCGATGTGTCACAAACTAGTTGACAAAAAGTCTTTATAGTCGTGGCTTTGTGTGAAGTCGGGTTGTAGGATGATTCGTTAAATAATCAGTCGGTATGCGTCGGTTTTCTGTACGCTGTCGTTCGCAGTTCGTTGTTTTCGCGGCTTACCAAACAGTCTAGAACAGGAAGTTCTCCATTTTCTTCGATCTCTTTAGTTAACTGGATGTCGGCGTTCTGTTCGTTTACTGAGGTGGTCGTGAAAATCGTCAATTTCGTCTTTGTGAACGGCGGTAAAGGTGTCGTCAACGTCGCGTAACCAAAGCGGTATCGTTTGTCGG
>NW_027670946.1:0-12521 GCF_964199315.1 Orbicella franksi
TAATTTTCAAGTCAGCGCGTGTCATAGATGTCTTGAGAATTTCTTAGTTAATCAGACCTTATAATTTTTATTCTCATTGAATTGATTCTCATTTGAACTCTTAAGAAAGTTGAGAAGTGACTCTTGGATCCCTCTGAATAGGATCTTAGTTTATTCTCAGTGAATTGATTCTCATTTGAACTCTTCATAGAAAGTTGAGAAGTGAATTAATAGGGAGGGGGGTGCATGATCAAAGCTGCAGACTTGCCTTTTATTGTACATGCCATCAGGCTTTGAAGCCTTAATTTTCAAGTCAGCGCGTGTCATAGATGTCCTTGAGAATTTCTTAGTTAATCAGACCTTATAATTTTTTATTCTCATTGAATTGATTCTCATTTGAACTCTTAAGAAAGTTGAGAAGTGACTCTTGGATCCCTCTGAATAGGATCTTAGTTTATTCTCAGTGAATTGATTCTCATTTGAACTCTTCATAGAAAGTTGAGAAGTGAATTAATAGGGAGGGGGGTGCATGATCAAAGCTGCAGACTTGCCTTTTATTGTACATGCCATCAGGCTTTGAAGCCTTAATTTTCAAGTCAGCGCGTGTCATAGATGTCTTGAGAATTTCTTAGTTAATCAGACCTTATAATTTTTATTCTCATTGAATTGATTCTCATTTGAACTCTTAAGAAAGTTGAGAAGTGACTCTTGGATCCCTCTGAATAGGATCTTAGTTTATTCTCAGTGAATTGATTCTCATTTGAACTCTTCATAGAAAGTTGAGAAGTGAATTAATAGGGAGGGGGGTGCATGATCAAAGCTGCAGACTTGCCTTTTATTGTACATGCCATCAGGCTTTGAAGCCTTAATTTTCAAGTCAGCGCGTGTCATAGATGTCTTGAGAATTTCTTAGTTAATCAGACCTTATAATTTTTATTCTCATTGAATTGATTCTCATTTGAACTCTTAAGAAAGTTGAGAAGTGACTCTTGGATCCCTCTGAATAGGATCTTAGTTTATTCTCAGTGAATTGATTCTCATTTGAACTCTTCATAGAAAGTTGAGAAGTGAATTAATAGGGAGGGGGGTGCATGATCAAAGCTGCAGACTTGCCTTTTATTGTACATGCCATCAGGCTTTGAAGCCTTAATTTTCAAGTCAGCGCGTGTCATAGATGTCTTGAGAATTTCTTAGTTAATCAGACCTTATAATTTTTATTCTCATTGAATTGATTCTCATTTGAACTCTTAAGAAAGTTGAGAAGTGACTCTTGGATCCCTCTGAATAGGATCTTAGTTTATTCTCAGTGAATTGATTCTCATTTGAACTCTTCATAGAAAGTTGAGAAGTGAATTAATAGGGAGGGGGGTGCATGATCAAAGCTGCAGACTTGCCTTTTATTGTACATGCCATCAGGCTTTGAAGCCTTAATTTTCAAGTCAGCGCGTGTCATAGATGTCTTGAGAATTTCTTAGTTAATCAGACCTTATAATTTTTATTCTCATTGAATTGATTCTCATTTGAACTCTTAAGAAAGTTGAGAAGTGACTCTTGGATCCCTCTGAATAGGATCTTAGTTTATTCTCAGTGAATTGATTCTCATTTGAACTCTTCATAGAAAGTTGAGAAGTGAATTAATAGGGAGGGGGGTGCATGATCAAAGCTGCAGACTTGCCTTTTATTGTACATGCCATCAGGCTTTGAAGCCTTAATTTTCAAGTCAGCGCGTGTCATAGATGTCTTGAGAATTTCTTAGTTAATCAGACCTTATAATTTTTTATTCTCATTGAATTGATTCTCATTTGAACTCTTAAGAAAGTTGAGAAGTGACTCTTGGATCCCTCTGAATAGGATCTTAGTTTATTCTCAGTGAATTGATTCTCATTTGAACTCTTCATAGAAAGTTGAGAAGTGAATTAATAGGGAGGGGGGTGCATGATCAAAGCTGCAGACTTGCCTTTTATTGTACATGCCATCAGGCTTTGAAGCCTTAATTTTCAAGTCAGCGCGTGTCATAGATGTCTTGAGAATTTTCTTAGTTAATCAGACCTTATAATTTTTATTCTCATTGAATTGATTCTCATTTGAACTCTTAAGAAAGTTGAGAAGTGACTCTTGGATCCCTCTGAATAGGATCTTAGTTTATTCTCAGTGAATTGATTCTCATTTGAACTCTTCATAGAAAGTTGAGAAGTGAATTAATAGGGAGGGGGGTGCATGATCAAAGCTGCAGACTTGCCTTTTATTGTACATGCCATCAGGCTTTGAAGCCTTAATTTTCAAGTCAGCGCGTGTCATAGATGTCTTGAGAATTTCTTAGTTAATCAGACCTTATAATTTTTTATTCTCATTGAATTGATTCTCATTTGAACTCTTAAGAAAGTTGAGAAGTGACTCTTGGATCCCTCTGAATAGGATCTTAGTTTATTCTCAGTGAATTGATTCTCATTTGAACTCTTCATAGAAAGTTGAGAAGTGAATTAATAGGGAGGGGGGGTGCATGATCAAAGCTGCAGACTTGCCTTTTTATTGTACATGCCATCAGGCTTTGAAGCCTTAATTTTTCAAGTCAGCGCGTGTCATAGATGTCCTTGAGAATTTCTTAGTTAATCAGACCTTATAATTTTTTATTCTCATTGAATTGATTCTCATTTGAACTCTTAAGAAAGTTGAGAAGTGACTCTTGGATCCCTCTGAAATAGGATCTTAGTTTTATTCTCAGTGAATTGATTCTCATTTGAACTCTTCATAGAAAGTTGAGAAGTGAATTAATAGGGAGGGGGGTGCATGATCAAAGCTGCAGACTTGCCTTTTATTGTACATGCCATCAGGCTTTGAAGCCTTAATTTTCAAGTCAGCGCGTGTCATAGATGTCTTGAGAATTTCTTAGTTAATCAGACCTTATAATTTTTTATTCTCATTGAATTGATTCTCATTTGAAACTCTTAAGAAAGTTGAGAAGTGACTCTTGGATCCCTCTGAATAGGATCTTAGTTTTATTCTCAGTGAATTGATTCTCATTTGAACTCTTCATAGAAAGTTGAGAAGTGAATTAATAGGGAGGGGGGTGCATGATCAAAGCTGCAGACTTGCCTTTTATTGTACATGCCATCAGGCTTTGAAGCCTTAATTTTCAAGTCAGCGCGTGTCATAGATGTCTTGAGAATTTCTTAGTTAATCAGACCTTATAATTTTTATTCTCATTGAATTGATTCTCATTTGAACTCTTAAGAAAGTTGAGAAGTGACTCTTGGATCCCTCTGAATAGGATCTTAGTTTATTCTCAGTGAATTGATTCTCATTTGAACTCTTCATAGAAAGTTGAGAAGTGAATTAATAGGGAGGGGGGTGCATGATCAAAGCTGCAGACTTGCCTTTTATTGTACATGCCATCAGGCTTTGAAGCCTTAATTTTCAAGTCAGCGCGTGTCATAGATGTCTTGAGAATTTCTTAGTTAATCAGACCTTATAATTTTTATTCTCATTGAATTGATTCTCATTTGAACTCTTAAGAAGAGTTGAGAAGTGACTCTTGGATCCCTCTGAATAGGATCTTAGTTTATTCTCAGTGAATTGATTCTCATTTGAACTCTTCATAGAAAGTTGAGAAGTGAATTAATAGGGAGGGGGGTGCATGATCAAAGCTGCAGACTTGCCTTTTATTGTACATGCCATCAGGCTTTGAAGCCTTAATTTTCAAGTCAGCGCGTGTCATAGATGTCTTGAGAATTTCTTAGTTAATCAGACCTTATAATTTTTATTCTCATTGAATTGATTCTCATTTGAACTCTTAAGAAAGTTGAGAAGTGACTCTTGGATCCCTCTGAATAGGATCTTAGTTTATTCTCAGTGAATTGATTCTCATTTGAACTCTTCATAGAAAGTTGAGAAGTGAATTAATAGGGAGGGGGGTGCATGATCAAAGCTGCAGACTTGCCTTTTATTGTACATGCCATCAGGCTTTGAAGCCTTAATTTTCAAGTCAGCGCGTGTCATAGATGTCTTGAGAATTTCTTAGTTAATCAGACCTTATAATTTTTATTCTCATTGAATTGATTCTCATTTGAACTCTTAAGAAAGTTGAGAAGTGACTCTTGGATCCCTCTGAATAGGATCTTAGTTTATTCTCAGTGAATTGATTCTCATTTGAACTCTTCATAGAAAGTTGAGAAGTGAATTAATAGGGAGGGGGGTGCATGATCAAAGCTGCAGACTTGCCTTTTATTGTACATGCCATCAGGCTTTGAAGCCTTAATTTTCAAGTCAGCGCGTGTCATAGATGTCTTGAGAATTTCTTAGTTAATCAGACCTTATAATTTTTATTCTCATTGAATTGATTCTCATTTGAACTCTTAAGAAAGTTGAGAAGTGACTCTTGGATCCCTCTGAATAGGATCTTAGTTTATTCTCAGTGAATTGATTCTCATTTGAACTCTTCATAGAAAGTTGAGAAGTGAATTAATAGGGAGGGGGGTGCATGATCAAAGCTGCAGACTTGCCTTTTATTGTACATGCCATCAGGCTTTGAAGCCTTAATTTTCAAGTCAGCGCGTGTCATAGATGTCTTGAGAATTTCTTAGTTAATCAGACCTTATAATTTTTATTCTCATTGAATTGATTCTCATTTGAACTCTTAAGAAAGTTGAGAAGTGACTCTTGGATCCCTCTGAATAGGATCTTAGTTTATTCTCAGTGAATTGATTCTCATTTGAACTCTTCATAGAAAGTTGAGAAGTGAATTAATAGGGAGGGGGGTGCATGATCAAAGCTGCAGACTTGCCTTTTATTGTACATGCCATCAGGCTTTGAAGCCTTAATTTTCAAGTCAGCGCGTGTCATAGATGTCTTGAGAATTTCTTAGTTAATCAGACCTTATAATTTTTATTCTCATTGAATTGATTCTCATTTGAACTCTTAAGAAAGTTGAGAAGTGACTCTTGGATCCCTCTGAATAGGATCTTAGTTTATTCTCAGTGAATTGATTCTCATTTGAACTCTTCATAGAAAGTTGAGAAGTGAATTAATAGGGAGGGGGGTGCATGATCAAAGCTGCAGACTTGCCTTTTATTGTACATGCCATCAGGCTTTGAAGCCTTAATTTTCAAGTCAGCGCGTGTCATAGATGTCTTGAGAATTTCTTAGTTAATCAGACCTTATAATTTTTATTCTCATTGAATTGATTCTCATTTGAACTCTTAAGAAAGTTGAGAAGTGACTCTTGGATCCCTCTGAATAGGATCTTAGTTTATTCTCAGTGAATTGATTCTCATTTGAACTCTTCATAGAAAGTTGAGAAGTGAATTAATAGGGAGGGGGGTGCATGATCAAAGCTGCAGACTTGCCTTTTATTGTACATGCCATCAGGCTTTGAAGCCTTAATTTTCAAGTCAGCGCGTGTCATAGATGTCTTGAGAATTTCTTAGTTAATCAGACCTTATAATTTTTATTCTCATTGAATTGATTCTCATTTGAACTCTTAAGAAAGTTGAGAAGTGACTCTTGGATCCCTCTGAATAGGATCTTAGTTTATTCTCAGTGAATTGATTCTCATTTGAACTCTTCATAGAAAGTTGAGAAGTGAATTAATAGGGAGGGGGGTGCATGATCAAAGCTGCAGACTTGCCTTTTATTGTACATGCCATCAGGCTTTGAAGCCTTAATTTTCAAGTCAGCGCGTGTCATAGATGTCTTGAGAATTTCTTAGTTAATCAGACCTTATAATTTTTATTCTCATTGAATTGATTCTCATTTGAACTCTTAAGAAAGTTGAGAAGTGACTCTTGGATCCCTCTGAATAGGATCTTAGTTTATTCTCAGTGAATTGATTCTCATTTGAACTCTTCATAGAAAGTTGAGAAGTGAATTAATAGGGAGGGGGGTGCATGATCAAAGCTGCAGACTTGCCTTTTATTGTACATGCCATCAGGCTTTGAAGCCTTAATTTTCAAGTCAGCGCGTGTCATAGATGTCTTGAGAATTTCTTAGTTAATCAGACCTTATAATTTTTATTCTCATTGAATTGATTCTCATTTGAACTCTTAAGAAAGTTGAGAAGTGACTCTTGGATCCCTCTGAATAGGATCTTAGTTTATTCTCAGTGAATTGATTCTCATTTGAACTCTTCATAGAAAGTTGAGAAGTGAATTAATAGGGAGGGGGGTGCATGATCAAAGCTGCAGACTTGCCTTTTATTGTACATGCCATCAGGCTTTGAAGCCTTAATTTTCAAGTCAGCGCGTGTCATAGATGTCTTGAGAATTTCTTAGTTAATCAGACCTTATAATTTTTATTCTCATTGAATTGATTCTCATTTGAACTCTTAAGAAAGTTGAGAAGTGACTCTTGGATCCCTCTGAATAGGATCTTAGTTTATTCTCAGTGAATTGATTCTCATTTGAACTCTTCATAGAAAGTTGAGAAGTGAATTAATAGGGAGGGGGGTGCATGATCAAAGCTGCAGACTTGCCTTTTATTGTACATGCCATCAGGCTTTGAAGCCTTAATTTTCAAGTCAGCGCGTGTCATAGATGTCTTGAGAATTTCTTAGTTAATCAGACCTTATAATTTTTATTCTCATTGAATTGATTCTCATTTGAACTCTTAAGAAAGTTGAGAAGTGACTCTTGGATCCCTCTGAATAGGATCTTAGTTTATTCTCAGTGAATTGATTCTCATTTGAACTCTTCATAGAAAGTTGAGAAGTGAATTAATAGGGAGGGGGGTGCATGATCAAAGCTGCAGACTTGCCTTTTATTGTACATGCCATCAGGCTTTGAAGCCTTAATTTTCAAGTCAGCGCGTGTCATAGATGTCTTGAGAATTTCTTAGTTAATCAGACCTTATAATTTTTATTCTCATTGAATTGATTCTCATTTGAACTCTTAAGAAAGTTGAGAAGTGACTCTTGGATCCCTCTGAATAGGATCTTAGTTTATTCTCAGTGAATTGATTCTCATTTGAACTCTTCATAGAAAGTTGAGAAGTGAATTAATAGGGAGGGGGGTGCATGATCAAAGCTGCAGACTTGCCTTTTATTGTACATGCCATCAGGCTTTGAAGCCTTAATTTTCAAGTCAGCGCGTGTCATAGATGTCTTGAGAATTTCTTAGTTAATCAGACCTTATAATTTTTATTCTCATTGAATTGATTCTCATTTGAACTCTTAAGAAAGTTGAGAAGTGACTCTTGGATCCCTCTGAATAGGATCTTAGTTTATTCTCAGTGAATTGATTCTCATTTGAACTCTTCATAGAAAGTTGAGAAGTGAATTAATAGGGAGGGGGGTGCATGATCAAAGCTGCAGACTTGCCTTTTATTGTACATGCCATCAGGCTTTGAAGCCTTAATTTTCAAGTCAGCGCGTGTCATAGATGTCTTGAGAATTTCTTAGTTAATCAGACCTTATAATTTTTATTCTCATTGAATTGATTCTCATTTGAACTCTTAAGAAAGTTGAGAAGTGACTCTTGGATCCCTCTGAATAGGATCTTAGTTTATTCTCAGTGAATTGATTCTCATTTGAACTCTTCATAGAAAGTTGAGAAGTGAATTAATAGGGAGGGGGGTGCATGATCAAAGCTGCAGACTTGCCTTTTATTGTACATGCCATCAGGCTTTGAAGCCTTAATTTTCAAGTCAGCGCGTGTCATAGATGTCTTGAGAATTTCTTAGTTAATCAGACCTTATAATTTTTATTCTCATTGAATTGATTCTCATTTGAACTCTTAAGAAAGTTGAGAAGTGACTCTTGGATCCCTCTGAATAGGATCTTAGTTTATTCTCAGTGAATTGATTCTCATTTGAACTCTTCATAGAAAGTTGAGAAGTGAATTAATAGGGAGGGGGGTGCATGATCAAAGCTGCAGACTTGCCTTTTATTGTACATGCCATCAGGCTTTGAAGCCTTAATTTTCAAGTCAGCGCGTGTCATAGATGTCTTGAGAATTTCTTAGTTAATCAGACCTTATAATTTTTATTCTCATTGAATTGATTCTCATTTGAACTCTTAAGAAAGTTGAGAAGTGACTCTTGGATCCCTCTGAATAGGATCTTAGTTTATTCTCAGTGAATTGATTCTCATTTGAACTCTTCATAGAAAGTTGAGAAGTGAATTAATAGGGAGGGGGGTGCATGATCAAAGCTGCAGACTTGCCTTTTATTGTACATGCCATCAGGCTTTGAAGCCTTAATTTTCAAGTCAGCGCGTGTCATAGATGTCTTGAGAATTTCTTAGTTAATCAGACCTTATAATTTTTATTCTCATTGAATTGATTCTCATTTGAACTCTTAAGAAAGTTGAGAAGTGACTCTTGGATCCCTCTGAATAGGATCTTAGTTTATTCTCAGTGAATTGATTCTCATTTGAACTCTTCATAGAAAGTTGAGAAGTGAATTAATAGGGAGGGGGGTGCATGATCAAAGCTGCAGACTTGCCTTTTATTGTACATGCCATCAGGCTTTGAAGCCTTAATTTTCAAGTCAGCGCGTGTCATAGATGTCTTGAGAATTTCTTAGTTAATCAGACCTTATAATTTTTATTCTCATTGAATTGATTCTCATTTGAACTCTTAAGAAAGTTGAGAAGTGACTCTTGGATCCCTCTGAATAGGATCTTAGTTTATTCTCAGTGAATTGATTCTCATTTGAACTCTTCATAGAAAGTTGAGAAGTGAATTAATAGGGAGGGGGGTGCATGATCAAAGCTGCAGACTTGCCTTTTATTGTACATGCCATCAGGCTTTGAAGCCTTAATTTTCAAGTCAGCGCGTGTCATAGATGTCTTGAGAATTTCTTAGTTAATCAGACCTTATAATTTTTATTCTCATTGAATTGATTCTCATTTGAACTCTTAAGAAAGTTGAGAAGTGACTCTTGGATCCCTCTGAATAGGATCTTAGTTTATTCTCAGTGAATTGATTCTCATTTGAACTCTTCATAGAAAGTTGAGAAGTGAATTAATAGGGAGGGGGGTGCATGATCAAAGCTGCAGACTTGCCTTTTATTGTACATGCCATCAGGCTTTGAAGCCTTAATTTTCAAGTCAGCGCGTGTCATAGATGTCTTGAGAATTTCTTAGTTAATCAGACCTTATAATTTTTATTCTCATTGAATTGATTCTCATTTGAACTCTTAAGAAAGTTGAGAAGTGACTCTTGGATCCCTCTGAATAGGATCTTAGTTTATTCTCAGTGAATTGATTCTCATTTGAACTCTTCATAGAAAGTTGAGAAGTGAATTAATAGGGAGGGGGGTGCATGATCAAAGCTGCAGACTTGCCTTTTATTGTACATGCCATCAGGCTTTGAAGCCTTAATTTTCAAGTCAGCGCGTGTCATAGATGTCTTGAGAATTTCTTAGTTAATCAGACCTTATAATTTTTATTCTCATTGAATTGATTCTCATTTGAACTCTTAAGAAAGTTGAGAAGTGACTCTTGGATCCCTCTGAATAGGATCTTAGTTTATTCTCAGTGAATTGATTCTCATTTGAACTCTTCATAGAAAGTTGAGAAGTGAATTAATAGGGAGGGGGGTGCATGATCAAAGCTGCAGACTTGCCTTTTATTGTACATGCCATCAGGCTTTGAAGCCTTAATTTTCAAGTCAGCGCGTGTCATAGATGTCTTGAGAATTTCTTAGTTAATCAGACCTTATAATTTTTATTCTCATTGAATTGATTCTCATTTGAACTCTTAAGAAAGTTGAGAAGTGACTCTTGGATCCCTCTGAATAGGATCTTAGTTTATTCTCAGTGAATTGATTCTCATTTGAACTCTTCATAGAAAGTTGAGAAGTGAATTAATAGGGAGGGGGGTGCATGATCAAAGCTGCAGACTTGCCTTTTATTGTACATGCCATCAGGCTTTGAAGCCTTAATTTTCAAGTCAGCGCGTGTCATAGATGTCTTGAGAATTTCTTAGTTAATCAGACCTTATAATTTTTATTCTCATTGAATTGATTCTCATTTGAACTCTTAAGAAAGTTGAGAAGTGACTCTTGGATCCCTCTGAATAGGATCTTAGTTTATTCTCAGTGAATTGATTCTCATTTGAACTCTTCATAGAAAGTTGAGAAGTGAATTAATAGGGAGGGGGGTGCATGATCAAAGCTGCAGACTTGCCTTTTATTGTACATGCCATCAGGCTTTGAAGCCTTAATTTTCAAGTCAGCGCGTGTCATAGATGTCTTGAGAATTTCTTAGTTAATCAGACCTTATAATTTTTATTCTCATTGAATTGATTCTCATTTGAACTCTTAAGAAAGTTGAGAAGTGACTCTTGGATCCCTCTGAATAGGATCTTAGTTTATTCTCAGTGAATTGATTCTCATTTGAACTCTTCATAGAAAGTTGAGAAGTGAATTAATAGGGAGGGGGGTGCATGATCAAAGCTGCAGACTTGCCTTTTATTGTACATGCCATCAGGCTTTGAAGCCTTAATTTTCAAGTCAGCGCGTGTCATAGATGTCTTGAGAATTTCTTAGTTAATCAGACCTTATAATTTTTATTCTCATTGAATTGATTCTCATTTGAACTCTTAAGAAAGTTGAGAAGTGACTCTTGGATCCCTCTGAATAGGATCTTAGTTTATTCTCAGTGAATTGATTCTCATTTGAACTCTTCATAGAAAGTTGAGAAGTGAATTAATAGGGAGGGGGGTGCATGATCAAAGCTGCAGACTTGCCTTTTATTGTACATGCCATCAGGCTTTGAAGCCTTAATTTTCAAGTCAGCGCGTGTCATAGATGTCTTGAGAATTTCTTAGTTAATCAGACCTTATAATTTTTATTCTCATTGAATTGATTCTCATTTGAACTCTTAAGAAAGTTGAGAAGTGACTCTTGGATCCCTCTGAATAGGATCTTAGTTTATTCTCAGTGAATTGATTCTCATTTGAACTCTTCATAGAAAGTTGAGAAGTGAATTAATAGGGAGGGGGGTGCATGATCAAAGCTGCAGACTTGCCTTTTATTGTACATGCCATCAGGCTTTGAAGCCTTAATTTTCAAGTCAGCGCGTGTCATAGATGTCTTGAGAATTTCTTAGTTAATCAGACCTTATAATTTTTATTCTCATTGAATTGATTCTCATTTGAACTCTTAAGAAAGTTGAGAAGTGACTCTTGGATCCCTCTGAATAGGATCTTAGTTTATTCTCAGTGAATTGATTCTCATTTGAACTCTTCATAGAAAGTTGAGAAGTGAATTAATAGGGAGGGGGGTGCATGATCAAAGCTGCAGACTTGCCTTTTATTGTACATGCCATCAGGCTTTGAAGCCTTAATTTTCAAGTCAGCGCGTGTCATAGATGTCTTGAGAATTTCTTAGTTAATCAGACCTTATAATTTTTATTCTCATTGAATTGATTCTCATTTGAACTCTTAAGAAAGTTGAGAAGTGACTCTTGGATCCCTCTGAATAGGATCTTAGTTTATTCTCAGTGAATTGATTCTCATTTGAACTCTTCATAGAAAGTTGAGAAGTGAATTAATAGGGAGGGGGGTGCATGATCAAAGCTGCAGACTTGCCTTTTATTGTACATGCCATCAGGCTTTGAAGCCTTAATTTTCAAGTCAAGCGCGTGTCATAGATGTCTTGAGAATTTCTTAGTTAATCAGACCTTATAATTTTTATTCTCATTGAATTGATTCTCATTTGAACTCTTAAGAAAGTTGAGAAGTGACTCTTGGATCCCTCTGAATAGGATCTTAGTTTATTCTCAGTGAATTTATTCTCATTTGAACTCTTCATAGAAAGTTGAGAAGTGAATTAATAGGGAGGGGGGTGCATGATCAAAGCTGCAGACTTGCCTTTTATTGTACATGCCATCAGGCTTTGAAGCCTTAATTTTCAAGTCAGCGCGTGTCATAGATGTCTTGAGAATTTCTTAGTTAATCAGACCTTATAATTTTTATTCTCATTGAATTGATTCTCATTTGAACTCTTAAGAAAGTTGAGAAGTGACTCTTGGATCCCTCTGAATAGGATCTTAGTTTATTCTCAGTGAATTGATTCTCATTTGAACTCTTCATAGAAAGTTGAGAAGTGAATTAATAGGGAGGGGGGTGCATGATCAAAGCTGCAGACTTGCCTTTTATTGTACATGCCATCAGGCTTTGAAGCCTTAATTTTCAAGTCAGCGCGTGTCATAGATGTCTTGAGAATTTCTTAGTTAATCAGACCTTATAATTTTTATTCTCATTGAATTGATTCTCATTTGAACTCTTAAGAAAGTTGAGAAGTGACTCTTGGATCCCTCTGAATAGGATCTTAGTTTATTCTCAGTGAATTTATTCTCATTTGAACTCTTGATAGAAAGTTGAGAAGTGAATTAATAGGGAGGGGGGTGCATGATCAAAGCTGCAGACTTGCCTTTTATTGTACATGCCATCAGGCTTTGAAGCCTTAATTTTCAAGTCAGCGCGTGTCATAGATGTCTTGAGAATTTCTTAGTTAATCAGACCTTATAATTTTTATTCTCATTGAATTGATTCTCATTTGAACTCTTAAGAAAGTTGAGAAGTGACTCTTGGATCCCTCTGAATA
>NW_027670948.1:25000-27281 GCF_964199315.1 Orbicella franksi
ACTTAGAAAAATTTCGAAAATTTCGATTTTTCAAAACTGCTCCAAAGCGCTCCCCATGGCATTCCAAACATGCGTCACCATGTCAGAGTTACGAAAACGAAGAGATTTCCACGAAGATGACCGATGATTGCCGAAAATTTTCTGACGAAAACCCGAAGCTCAAAGACCACACCCTAAAGAGCGCAAAATTGGGATTTTACACTTTTTCAAAACTTTTTGCAGGAAACTATTGGCCAGCTCGAGTCACGTGCAGGCGCTAAGTTTGGCGCTGTCACATCATCGTTAAGGGGGTGTTCTACACTATCTTAAAACTGGGCGTCGGTCCCCCTATTCTATAAGCACCCTTAAGGTTTTCACCATTTTCAAAACTTTTTGCGGGAAACGATTGGCCAGCTCGAATTGCGTGCAGGCGCCAAGTTTCGCGCTGTCACATCATCGTTAAGGGGGTGAGCTACACTATCTTAAAACTGGGCGTCGGTCCCCCTATTCTATAAGCACCCTTAAGATTTTCACCATTTTCAAAACTTTTTGCGGGAAACAATTGGCCAGCTCGAGTTACGTGCAGGCACCAAGTTTGGCGCTGTCACATCATCGTTAAGGGGGTGTTCTACACTATCTTAAAACTGGGCGTCGGTCCCCCTATTCTATAAGCACCCTTAAGGTTTTCACCATTTTCAAAACTTTTTGCGGGAAACGATTGGCCAGCTCGAGTTACGTGCAGGCGCCAAGTTTCGCGCTGTCACATCATCGTTAAGGGGGGTGAGCTACACTATCTTAAAACTGGGCGTCGGTCCCCTATTCTATAAGCACCCTTAAGATTTTCACCATTTTCAAAACTTTTTGCGGGAAACAATTGGCCAGCTCGAGTTACGTGCAGGCACCAAGTTTGGCGCTGTCACATCATCGTTAAGGGGGGTGTGCTACACTATCTTAAAACTGGGCGTCGGTCCCCCTATTCTATAAGCACCCTTAAGATTTTCACCATTTTCAAAACTTTTTGCGGGCAAACTATTGGCCAGCTCGAGTTACGTGCAGGCGCCAAGTTTGGCGCTGTCACATCATCGTTAAGGGGATTTGCTACACTATCTTAAAACTGGGCGTTAGTGCCCATATACCATAAGCACTCTTAAGATTTTCACCATTTTCAAAACGTTTTGCGCGAAACAATTGGCCAGCTCGAGTTACGTGCAGGCGCCAAGTTTGGCGCTCTCACATCATAATTAACGGGGGTGTGCACCACTATCTTAAAAGTGGGCGTCAGTCCCCCTATTCTATAAGCACACTTAAGATTTTCACCATTTCAAAACTTTTTGCGCCAACCTATTGGCCAGCTCGAGTTACGTGCAGGCGCCAAGTTTAGCCAAGTTTAACCCTAACCTAACGCTAAGCCTACCTAAGCCTAACCTAACGCTAAGCCTACCTAGGCCTAACCGAACGCTAAGCCTACCTAAGCCTAACCGAACGCTAAGCCTACCTAGGCCTAACGCTAAGCTAACCCTAACCCTAACCCTAAGCTAACCGTTACCCTAACTCTAAGTCCAAAAGGCTCCCCTCGTTCGAGGTCATGTTAGTGCAAGTCAAAAGGGCTCCCCTCTTTGCCTTGAGATGTTTCTGGTCAAATAACTCTAAGTCCAGAAAGTCTCCCGTCGTTTGGGACCGGGCGGTCAAATTTTTCTAAGTCCAAAAGGCTCCCCTCGTTTCACCATTTGAAACGAGAGGAGCCTTTCGGACTTAGAAAAAATTTTCACTGCCAGGTCCCAAGCGAGGGGAGCCTTTTGGACTTTAAAAAAAATTGACAGCCACGTCCCAGACCAGACGTGGCCTCCTTTCCATCACTTGGCTGCCACAAGTTAGCCCAAGCCTGCAGGCACCACTTCTTCTTTGGCACCCTCCTGGCAGTGGCAGAGGAGGGGAGCCTTGTTGGACTTGAAGAAAAAAAAGAGATGTTTTTAACAAATCTTAGAACAAAGGCTTAATCTCAGAAGATCGTAGCAACAAGGCTACTCTACAACTTACAATACCCCGTTCTTTATTTAAGTCGTCTGCAAAGGATTTATCTCCAGAAACATTAGAATTTGCTATCGGTAGTGCCTTGGAGGTTCTTGTCCTCCTTGGCACCTTGGGACGCATGAGGACCGAAGTCCTCTATTCTGGTTCGCCTAAAGTTCTCTGGAGGTAATCATCGTTGCTTTCTAGCACGGATTCTGACTTAGAGGCGTTCAGTCATAATCCAACAGATGGTAGCTTCGCACCATTGGCTTTTCAGCCAAGTGCAAATGCC
>NW_027670949.1:0-12431 GCF_964199315.1 Orbicella franksi
GGTTTGAGTTGTTTCTTTCGTCTACGACCACACCACAGGGAACGTACCGGTTCTCGTCCGATCACCGAAGTCAAGTCCTGTTGGGCGGCGTCAGTACCTGGCTGGGTGACCACCTGGGAATACGCCGTGTTGTAGACTTTTGGACCCATTTTGGGACTGGACTCTTCAGAGAAGATTTCCATACGCCTCCACATCATTGATCCCTCTGTTTTCAAAATGTTGTCTTTTTTTTTTTGGAATTATTTTTCCAGCAAGTTGACAGCATATTAGAAGATTTTCTTGTTTGATTACAGCACTGCAACACTGAGCAGCACACTGGAGGCAATCTCTTGAATGTGGCTTTGATGACTGACCATTGGAGAATCGCCCTTTTGTGATTTGAAGTCTTAGCTGGCTTTGGAATCTCTGGGTTAAGTAGCCGAGACGTAATTGGAAATTCATCACAACAGCAATTAAAGGCCTTCCTTCTAAGAGACTTAAAAGAGAGTCCAAGCAATTGGGCAAGGTTTGAGTTGTTTCTTTCGTCTACGACCACACCACAGGGAACGTACCGGTTCTCGTCCGATCACCGAAGTCAAGTCCTGTTGGGCGGCGTCAGTACCTGGCTGGGTGACCACCTGGGAATACGCCGTGTTGTAGACTTTTGGACCCATTTTGGGACTGGACTCTTCAGAGAAGATTTCCATACGCCTCCACATCATTGATCCCTCTGTTTTCAAAATGTTGTCTTTTTTTTTTTGGAATTATTTTTCCAGCAAGTTGACAGCATATTAGAAGATTTTCTTGTTTGATTACAGCACTGCAACACTGAGCAGCACACTGGAGGCAATCTCTTGAATGTGGCTTTGATGACTGACCATTGGAGAATCGCCCTTTTGTGATTTGAAGTCTTAGCTGGCTTTGGAATCTCTGGGTTAAGTAGCCGAGACGTAATTGGAAATTCATCACAACAGCAATTAAAGGCCTTCCTTCTAAGAGACTTAAAAGAGAGTCCAAGCAATTGGGCAAGGTTTGAGTTGTTTCTTTCGTCTACGACCACACCACAGGGAACGTACCGGTTCTCGTCCGATCACCGAAGTCAAGTCCTGTTGGGCGGCGTCAGTACCTGGCTGGGTGACCACCTGGGAATACGCCGTGTTGTAGACTTTTGGACCCATTTTGGGACTGGACTCTTCAGAGAAGATTTCCATACGCCTCCACATCATTGATCCCTCTGTTTTCAAAATGTTGTCTTTTTTTTTTTGGAATTATTTTTCCAGCAAGTTGACAGCATATTAGAAGATTTTCTTGTTTGATTACAGCACTGCAACACTGAGCAGCACACTGGAGGCAATCTCTTGAATGTGGCTTTGATGACTGACCATTGGAGAATCGCCCTTTTGTGATTTGAAGTCTTAGCTGGCTTTGGAATCTCTGGGTTAAGTAGCCGAGACGTAATTGGAAATTCATCACAACAGCAATTAAAGGCCTTCCTTCTAAGAGACTTAAAAGAGAGTCCAAGCAATTGGGCAAGGTTTGAGTTGTTTCTTTCGTCTACGACCACACCACAGGGAACGTACCGGTTCTCGTCCGATCACCGAAGTCAAGTCCTGTTGGGCGGCGTCAGTACCTGGCTGGGTGACCACCTGGGAATACGCCGTGTTGTAGACTTTTGGACCCATTTTGGGACTGGACTCTTCAGAGAAGATTTCCATACGCCTCCACATCATTGATCCCTCTGTTTTCAAAATGTTGTCTTTTTTTTTTTGGAATTATTTTTCCAGCAAGTTGACAGCATATTAGAAGATTTTCTTGTTTGATTACAGCACTGCAACACTGAGCAGCACACTGGAGGCAATCTCTTGAATGTGGCTTTGATGACTGACCATTGGAGAATCGCCCTTTTGTGATTTGAAGTCTTAGCTGGCTTTGGAATCTCTGGGTTAAGTAGCCGAGACGTAATTGGAAATTCATCACAACAGCAATTAAAGGCCTTCCTTCTAAGAGACTTAAAAGAGAGTCCAAGCAATTGGGCAAGGTTTGAGTTGTTTCTTTCGTCTACGACCACACCACAGGGAACGTACCGGTTCTCGTCCGATCACCGAAGTCAAGTCCTGTTGGGCGGCGTCAGTACCTGGCTGGGTGACCACCTGGGAATACGCCGTGTTGTAGACTTTTGGACCCATTTTGGGACTGGACTCTTCAGAGAAGATTTCCATACGCCTCCACATCATTGATCCCTCTGTTTTCAAAATGTTGTCTTTTTTTTTTTGGAATTATTTTTCCAGCAAGTTGACAGCATATTAGAAGATTTTCTTGTTTGATTACAGCACTGCAACACTGAGCAGCACACTGGAGGCAATCTCTTGAATGTGGCTTTGATGACTGACCATTGGAGAATCGCCCTTTTGTGATTTGAAGTCTTAGCTGGCTTTGGAATCTCTGGGTTAAGTAGCCGAGACGTAATTGGAAATTCATCACAACAGCAATTAAAGGCCTTCCTTCTAAGAGACTTAAAAGAGAGTCCAAGCAATTGGGCAAGGTTTGAGTTGTTTCTTTCGTCTACGACCACACCACAGGGAACGTACCGGTTCTCGTCCGATCACCGAAGTCAAGTCCTGTTGGGCGGCGTCAGTACCTGGCTGGGTGACCACCTGGGAATACGCCGTGTTGTAGACTTTTGGACCCATTTTGGGACTGGACTCTTCAGAGAAGATTTCCATACGCCTCCACATCATTGATCCCTCTGTTTTCAAAATGTTGTCTTTTTTTTTTTGGAATTATTTTTCCAGCAAGTTGACAGCATATTAGAAGATTTTCTTGTTTGATTACAGCACTGCAACACTGAGCAGCACACTGGAGGCAATCTCTTGAATGTGGCTTTGATGACTGACCATTGGAGAATCGCCCTTTTGTGATTTGAAGTCTTAGCTGGCTTTGGAATCTCTGGGTTAAGTAGCCGAGACGTAATTGGAAATTCATCACAACAGCAATTAAAGGCCTTCCTTCTAAGAGACTTAAAAGAGAGTCCAAGCAATTGGGCAAGGTTTGAGTTGTTTCTTTCGTCTACGACCACACCACAGGGAACGTACCGGTTCTCGTCCGATCACCGAAGTCAAGTCCTGTTGGGCGGCGTCAGTACCTGGCTGGGTGACCACCTGGGAATACGCCGTGTTGTAGACTTTTGGACCCATTTTGGGACTGGACTCTTCAGAGAAGATTTCCATACGCCTCCACATCATTGATCCCTCTGTTTTCAAAATGTTGTCTTTTTTTTTTTGGAATTATTTTTCCAGCAAGTTGACAGCATATTAGAAGATTTTCTTGTTTGATTACAGCACTGCAACACTGAGCAGCACACTGGAGGCAATCTCTTGAATGTGGCTTTGATGACTGACCATTGGAGAATCGCCCTTTTGTGATTTGAAGTCTTAGCTGGCTTTGGAATCTCTGGGTTAAGTAGCCGAGACGTAATTGGAAATTCATCACAACAGCAATTAAAGGCCTTCCTTCTAAGAGACTTAAAAGAGAGTCCAAGCAATTGGGCAAGGTTTGAGTTGTTTCTTTCGTCTACGACCACACCACAGGGAACGTACCGGTTCTCGTCCGATCACCGAAGTCAAGTCCTGTTGGGCGGCGTCAGTACCTGGCTGGGTGACCACCTGGGAATACGCCGTGTTGTAGACTTTTGGACCCATTTTGGGACTGGACTCTTCAGAGAAGATTTCCATACGCCTCCACATCATTGATCCCTCTGTTTTCAAAATGTTGTCTTTTTTTTTTTGGAATTATTTTTCCAGCAAGTTGACAGCATATTAGAAGATTTTCTTGTTTGATTACAGCACTGCAACACTGAGCAGCACACTGGAGGCAATCTCTTGAATGTGGCTTTGATGACTGACCATTGGAGAATGCCCTTTTGTGATTTGAAGTCTTAGCTGGCTTTGGAATCTCTGGGTTAAGTAGCCGAGACGTAATTGGAAATTCATCACAACAGCAATTAAAGGCCTTCCTTCTAAGAGACTTAAAAGAGAGTCCAAGCAATTGGGCAAGGTTTGAGTTGTTTCTTTCGTCTACGACCACACCACAGGGAACGTACCGGTTCTCGTCCGATCACCGAAGTCAAGTCCTGTTGGGCGGCGTCAGTACCTGGCTGGGTGACCACCTGGGAATACGCCGTGTTGTAGACTTTTGGACCCATTTTGGGACTGGACTCTTCAGAGAAGATTTCCATACGCCTCCACATCATTGATCCCTCTGTTTTCAAAATGTTGTCTTTTTTTTTTTGGAATTATTTTTCCAGCAAGTTGACAGCATATTAGAAGATTTTCTTGTTTGATTACAGCACTGCAACACTGAGCAGCACACTGGAGGCAATCTCTTGAATGTGGCTTTGATGACTGACCATTGGAGAATCGCCCTTTTGTGATTTGAAGTCTTAGCTGGCTTTGGAATCTCTGGGTTAAGTAGCCGAGACGTAATTGGAAATTCATCACAACAGCAATTAAAGGCCTTCCTTCTAAGAGACTTAAAAGAGAGTCCAAGCAATTGGGCAAGGTTTGAGTTGTTTCTTTCGTCTACGACCACACCACAGGGAACGTACCGGTTCTCGTCCGATCACCGAAGTCAAGTCCTGTTGGGCGGCGTCAGTACCTGGCTGGGTGACCACCTGGGAATACGCCGTGTTGTAGACTTTTGGACCCATTTTGGGACTGGACTCTTCAGAGAAGATTTCCATACGCCTCCACATCATTGATCCCTCTGTTTTCAAAATGTTGTCTTTTTTTTTTTGGAATTATTTTTCCAGCAAGTTGACAGCATATTAGAAGATTTTCTTGTTTGATTACAGCACTGCAACACTGAGCAGCACACTGGAGGCAATCTCTTGAATGTGGCTTTGATGACTGACCATTGGAGAATCGCCCTTTTGTGATTTGAAGTCTTAGCTGGCTTTGGAATCTCTGGGTTAAGTAGCCGAGACGTAATTGGAAATTCATCACAACAGCAATTAAAGGCCTTCCTTCTAAGAGACTTAAAAGAGAGTCCAAGCAATTGGGCAAGGTTTGAGTTGTTTCTTTCGTCTACGACCACACCACAGGGAACGTACCGGTTCTCGTCCGATCACCGAAGTCAAGTCCTGTTGGGCGGCGTCAGTACCTGGCTGGGTGACCACCTGGGAATACGCCGTGTTGTAGACTTTTGGACCCATTTTGGGACTGGACTCTTCAGAGAAGATTTCCATACGCCTCCACATCATTGATCCCTCTGTTTTCAAAATGTTGTCTTTTTTTTTTTGGAATTATTTTTCCAGCAAGTTGACAGCATATTAGAAGATTTTCTTGTTTGATTACAGCACTGCAACACTGAGCAGCACACTGGAGGCAATCTCTTGAATGTGGCTTTGATGACTGACCATTGGAGAATCGCCCTTTTGTGATTTGAAGTCTTAGCTGGCTTTGGAATCTCTGGGTTAAGTAGCCGAGACGTAATTGGAAATTCATCACAACAGCAATTAAAGGCCTTCCTTCTAAGAGACTTAAAAGAGAGTCCAAGCAATTGGGCAAGGTTTGAGTTGTTTCTTTCGTCTACGACCACACCACAGGGAACGTACCGGTTCTCGTCCGATCACCGAAGTCAAGTCCTGTTGGGCGGCGTCAGTACCTGGCTGGGTGACCACCTGGGAATACGCCGTGTTGTAGACTTTTGGACCCATTTTGGGACTGGACTCTTCAGAGAAGATTTCCATACGCCTCCACATCATTGATCCCTCTGTTTTCAAAATGTTGTCTTTTTTTTTTTGGAATTATTTTTCCAGCAAGTTGACAGCATATTAGAAGATTTTCTTGTTTGATTACAGCACTGCAACACTGAGCAGCACACTGGAGGCAATCTCTTGAATGTGGCTTTGATGACTGACCATTGGAGAATCGCCCTTTTGTGATTTGAAGTCTTAGCTGGCTTTGGAATCTCTGGGTTAAGTAGCCGAGACGTAATTGGAAATTCATCACAACAGCAATTAAAGGCCTTCCTTCTAAGAGACTTAAAAGAGAGTCCAAGCAATTGGGCAAGGTTTGAGTTGTTTCTTTCGTCTACGACCACACCACAGGGAACGTACCGGTTCTCGTCCGATCACCGAAGTCAAGTCCTGTTGGGCGGCGTCAGTACCTGGCTGGGTGACCACCTGGGAATACGCCGTGTTGTAGACTTTTGGACCCATTTTGGGACTGGACTCTTCAGAGAAGATTTCCATACGCCTCCACATCATTGATCCCTCTGTTTTCAAAATGTTGTCTTTTTTTTTTTGGAATTATTTTTCCAGCAAGTTGACAGCATATTAGAAGATTTTCTTGTTTGATTACAGCACTGCAACACTGAGCAGCACACTGGAGGCAATCTCTTGAATGTGGCTTTGATGACTGACCATTGGAGAATCGCCCTTTTGTGATTTGAAGTCTTAGCTGGCTTTGGAATCTCTGGGTTAAGTAGCCGAGACGTAATTGGAAATTCATCACAACAGCAATTAAAGGCCTTCCTTCTAAGAGACTTAAAAGAGAGTCCAAGCAATTGGGCAAGGTTTGAGTTGTTTCTTTCGTCTACGACCACACCACAGGGAACGTACCGGTTCTCGTCCGATCACCGAAGTCAAGTCCTGTTGGGCGGCGTCAGTACCTGGCTGGGTGACCACCTGGGAATACGCCGTGTTGTAGACTTTTGGACCCATTTTGGGACTGGACTCTTCAGAGAAGATTTCCATACGCCTCCACATCATTGATCCCTCTGTTTTCAAAATGTTGTCTTTTTTTTTTTGGAATTATTTTTCCAGCAAGTTGACAGCATATTAGAAGATTTTCTTGTTTGATTACAGCACTGCAACACTGAGCAGCACACTGGAGGCAATCTCTTGAATGTGGCTTTGATGACTGACCATTGGAGAATCGCCCTTTTGTGATTTGAAGTCTTAGCTGGCTTTGGAATCTCTGGGTTAAGTAGCCGAGACGTAATTGGAAATTCATCACAACAGCAATTAAAGGCCTTCCTTCTAAGAGACTTAAAAGAGAGTCCAAGCAATTGGGCAAGGTTTGAGTTGTTTCTTTCGTCTACGACCACACCACAGGGAACGTACCGGTTCTCGTCCGATCACCGAAGTCAAGTCCTGTTGGGCGGCGTCAGTACCTGGCTGGGTGACCACCTGGGAATACGCCGTGTTGTAGACTTTTGGACCCATTTTGGGACTGGACTCTTCAGAGAAGATTTCCATACGCCTCCACATCATTGATCCCTCTGTTTTCAAAATGTTGTCTTTTTTTTTTTGGAATTATTTTTCCAGCAAGTTGACAGCATATTAGAAGATTTTCTTGTTTGATTACAGCACTGCAACACTGAGCAGCACACTGGAGGCAATCTCTTGAATGTGGCTTTGATGACTGACTATTGGAGAATCGCCCTTTTGTGATTTGAAGTCTTAGCTGGCTTTGGAATCTCTGGGTTAAGTAGCCGAGACGTAATTGGAAATTCATCACAACAGCAATTAAAGGCCTTCCTTCTAAGAGACTTAAAAGAGAGTCCAAGCAATTGGGCAAGGTTTGAGTTGTTTCTTTCGTCTACGACCACACCACAGGGAACGTACCGGTTCTCGTCCGATCACCGAAGTCAAGTCCTGTTGGGCGGCGTCAGTACCTGGCTGGGTGACCACCTGGGAATACGCCGTGTTGTAGACTTTTGGACCCATTTTGGGACTGGACTCTTCAGAGAAGATTTCCATACGCCTCCACATCATTGATCCCTCTGTTTTCAAAATGTTGTCTTTTTTTTTTTGGAATTATTTTTCCAGCAAGTTGACAGCATATTAGAAGATTTTCTTGTTTGATTACAGCACTGCAACACTGAGCAGCACACTGGAGGCAATCTCTTGAATGTGGCTTTGATGACTGACCATTGGAGAATCGCCCTTTTGTGATTTGAAGTCTTAGCTGGCTTTGGAATCTCTGGGTTAAGTAGCCGAGACGTAATTGGAAATTCATCACAACAGCAATTAAAGGCCTTCCTTCTAAGAGACTTAAAAGAGAGTCCAAGCAATTGGGCAAGGTTTGAGTTGTTTCTTTCGTCTACGACCACACCACAGGGAACGTACCGGTTCTCGTCCGATCACCGAAGTCAAGTCCTGTTGGGCGGCGTCAGTACCTGGCTGGGTGACCACCTGGGAATACGCCGTGTTGTAGACTTTTGGACCCATTTTGGGACTGGACTCTTCAGAGAAGATTTCCATACGCCTCCACATCATTGATCCCTCTGTTTTCAAAATGTTGTCTTTTTTTTTTTGGAATTATTTTTCCAGCAAGTTGACAGCATATTAGAAGATTTTCTTGTTTGATTACAGCACTGCAACACTGAGCAGCACACTGGAGGCAATCTCTTGAATGTGGCTTTGATGACTGACCATTGGAGAATCGCCCTTTTGTGATTTGAAGTCTTAGCTGGCTTTGGAATCTCTGGGTTAAGTAGCCGAGACGTAATTGGAAATTCATCACAACAGCAATTAAAGGCCTTCCTTCTAAGAGACTTAAAAGAGAGTCCAAGCAATTGGGCAAGGTTTGAGTTGTTTCTTTCGTCTACGACCACACCACAGGGAACGTACCGGTTCTCGTCCGATCACCGAAGTCAAGTCCTGTTGGGCGGCGTCAGTACCTGGCTGGGTGACCACCTGGGAATACGCCGTGTTGTAGACTTTTGGACCCATTTTGGGACTGGACTCTTCAGAGAAGATTTCCATACGCCTCCACATCATTGATCCCTCTGTTTTCAAAATGTTGTCTTTTTTTTTTTGGAATTATTTTTCCAGCAAGTTGACAGCATATTAGAAGATTTTCTTGTTTGATTACAGCACTGCAACACTGAGCAGCACACTGGAGGCAATCTCTTGAATGTGGCTTTGATGACTGACCATTGGAGAATCGCCCTTTTGTGATTTGAAGTCTTAGCTGGCTTTGGAATCTCTGGGTTAAGTAGCCGAGACGTAATTGGAAATTCATCACAACAGCAATTAAAGGCCTTCCTTCTAAGAGACTTAAAAGAGAGTCCAAGCAATTGGGCAAGGTTTGAGTTGTTTCTTTCGTCTACGACCACACCACAGGGAACGTACCGGTTCTCGTCCGATCACCGAAGTCAAGTCCTGTTGGGCGGCGTCAGTACCTGGCTGGGTGACCACCTGGGAATACGCCGTGTTGTAGACTTTTGGACCCATTTTGGGACTGGACTCTTCAGAGAAGATTTCCATACGCCTCCACATCATTGATCCCTCTGTTTTCAAAATGTTGTCTTTTTTTTTTTGGAATTATTTTTCCAGCAAGTTGACAGCATATTAGAAGATTTTCTTGTTTGATTACAGCACTGCAACACTGAGCAGCACACTGGAGGCAATCTCTTGAATGTGGCTTTGATGACTGACCATTGGAGAATCGCCCTTTTGTGATTTGAAGTCTTAGCTGGCTTTGGAATCTCTGGGTTAAGTAGCCGAGACGTAATTGGAAATTCATCACAACAGCAATTAAAGGCCTTCCTTCTAAGAGACTTAAAAGAGAGTCCAAGCAATTGGGCAAGGTTTGAGTTGTTTCTTTCGTCTACGACCACACCACAGGGAACGTACCGGTTCTCGTCCGATCACCGAAGTCAAGTCCTGTTGGGCGGCGTCAGTACCTGGCTGGGTGACCACCTGGGAATACGCCGTGTTGTAGACTTTTGGACCCATTTTGGGACTGGACTCTTCAGAGAAGATTTCCATACGCCTCCACATCATTGATCCCTCTGTTTTCAAAATGTTGTCTTTTTTTTTTTGGAATTATTTTTCCAGCAAGTTGACAGCATATTAGAAGATTTTCTTGTTTGATTACAGCACTGCAACACTGAGCAGCACACTGGAGGCAATCTCTTGAATGTGGCTTTGATGACTGACCATTGGAGAATCGCCCTTTTGTGATTTGAAGTCTTAGCTGGCTTTGGAATCTCTGGGTTAAGTAGCCGAGACGTAATTGGAAATTCATCACAACAGCAATTAAAGGCCTTCCTTCTAAGAGACTTAAAAGAGAGTCCAAGCAATTGGGCAAGGTTTGAGTTGTTTCTTTCGTCTACGACCACACCACAGGGAACGTACCGGTTCTCGTCCGATCACCGAAGTCAAGTCCTGTTGGGCGGCGTCAGTACCTGGCTGGGTGACCACCTGGGAATACGCCGTGTTGTAGACTTTTGGACCCATTTTGGGACTGGACTCTTCAGAGAAGATTTCCATACGCCTCCACATCATTGATCCCTCTGTTTTCAAAATGTTGTCTTTTTTTTTTTGGAATTATTTTTCCAGCAAGTTGACAGCATATTAGAAGATTTTCTTGTTTGATTACAGCACTGCAACACTGAGCAGCACACTGGAGGCAATCTCTTGAATGTGGCTTTGATGACTGACCATTGGAGAATCGCCCTTTTGTGATTTGAAGTCTTAGCTGGCTTTGGAATCTCTGGGTTAAGTAGCCGAGACGTAATTGGAAATTCATCACAACAGCAATTAAAGGCCTTCCTTCTAAGAGACTTAAAAGAGAGTCCAAGCAATTGGGCAAGGTTTGAGTTGTTTCTTTCGTCTACGACCACACCACAGGGAACGTACCGGTTCTCGTCCGATCACCGAAGTCAAGTCCTGTTGGGCGGCGTCAGTACCTGGCTGGGTGACCACCTGGGAATACGCCGTGTTGTAGACTTTTGGACCCATTTTGGGACTGGACTCTTCAGAGAAGATTTCCATACGCCTCCACATCATTGATCCCTCTGTTTTCAAAATGTTGTCTTTTTTTTTTTGGAATTATTTTTCCAGCAAGTTGACAGCATATTAGAAGATTTTCTTGTTTGATTACAGCACTGCAACACTGAGCAGCACACTGGAGGCAATCTCTTGAATGTGGCTTTGATGACTGACCATTGGAGAATCGCCCTTTTGTGATTTGAAGTCTTAGCTGGCTTTGGAATCTCTGGGTTAAGTAGCCGAGACGTAATTGGAAATTCATCACAACAGCAATTAAAGGCCTTCCTTCTAAGAGACTTAAAAGAGAGTCCAAGCAATTGGGCAAGGTTTGAGTTGTTTCTTTCGTCTACGACCACACCACAGGGAACGTACCGGTTCTCGTCCGATCACCGAAGTCAAGTCCTGTTGGGCGGCGTCAGTACCTGGCTGGGTGACCACCTGGGAATACGCCGTGTTGTAGACTTTTGGACCCATTTTGGGACTGGACTCTTCAGAGAAGATTTCCATACGCCTCCACATCATTGATCCCTCTGTTTTCAAAATGTTGTCTTTTTTTTTTTGGAATTATTTTTCCAGCAAGTTGACAGCATATTAGAAGATTTTCTTGTTTGATTACAGCACTGCAACACTGAGCAGCACACTGGAGGCAATCTCTTGAATGTGGCTTTGATGACTGACCATTGGAGAATCGCCCTTTTGTGATTTGAAGTCTTAGCTGGCTTTGGAATCTCTGGGTTAAGTAGCCGAGACGTAATTGGAAATTCATCACAACAGCAATTAAAGGCCTTCCTTCTAAGAGACTTAAAAGAGAGTCCAAGCAATTGGGCAAGGTTTGAGTTGTTTCTTTCGTCTACGACCACACCACAGGGAACGTACCGGTTCTCGTCCGATCACCGAAGTCAAGTCCTGTTGGGCGGCGTCAGTACCTGGCTGGGTGACCACCTGGGAATACGCCGTGTTGTAGACTTTTGGACCCATTTTGGGACTGGACTCTTCAGAGAAGATTTCCATACGCCTCCACATCATTGATCCCTCTGTTTTCAAAATGTTGTCTTTTTTTTTTTGGAATTATTTTTCCAGCAAGTTGACAGCATATTAGAAGATTTTCTTGTTTGATTACAGCACTGCAACACTGAGCAGCACACTGGAGGCAATCTCTTGAATGTGGCTTTGATGACTGACCATTGGAGAATCGCCCTTTTGTGATTTGAAGTCTTAGCTGGCTTTGGAATCTCTGGGTTAAGTAGCCGAGACGTAATTGGAAATTCATCACAACAGCAATTAAAGGCCTTCCTTCTAAGAGACTTAAAAGAGAGTCCAAGCAATTGGGCAAGGTTTGAGTTGTTTCTTTCGTCTACGACCACACCACAGGGAACGTACCGGTTCTCGTCCGATCACCGAAGTCAAGTCCTGTTGGGCGGCGTCAGTACCTGGCTGGGTGACCACCTGGGAATACGCCGTGTTGTAGACTTTTGGACCCATTTTGGGACTGGACTCTTCAGAGAAGATTTCCATACGCCTCCACATCATTGATCCCTCTGTTTTCAAAATGTTGTCTTTTTTTTTTTGGAATTATTTTTCCAGCAAGTTGACAGCATATTAGAAGATTTTCTTGTTTGATTACAGCACTGCAACACTGAGCAGCACACTGGAGGCAATCTCTTGAATG
>NW_027670954.1:0-14422 GCF_964199315.1 Orbicella franksi
AGTTTTCGTTCTTGTTGCAGTCTACTGCAACAATAAACTACAACAACAACTTCACAAACTTAAACAACTGTTACCGACTAACTTGCTTGATACCGTTACGATAATCGCCGACAGGCGAGCCGACAAAACCACAGACCGCGTTCGTACTGTACTGAACGGTTCCAGTCCTTGGTTCAAGGAAAATAATTAACCTTCTTCAAAATTAACCATGTTCTTTTCTACAGTAAACCATCTGCTTGTTAAATGATTTTTCTATCATTTATCTTTTTCAATAATTTTTCTCCATATATAACTTTAATTAGAACTGTGTGAAAACAATCTAACAGAGCTCACTAGTAGCAAAACATATATCCACCATTACTTTATTAAAAGCGTGCAGTGTAAATAAAAAGGGAAACCTCTTCAATAGTTGAGAGAGTGTTTCGACCAAACGTTCTCTCATTTCAATTGAGGGGGATAACAGACATTTATGGAGAATTTCTGGTTGGTGCAAGGGATTAAACAGCCTACCAATATCTGCTTGTCAAATGACCAATGTCACAAATTTAAATGCCAAAAGAGCGATTTATATAATATCATTTCAGTACGTGATAGTCCTAGCTAACTGATCTTTTACTGCAATCAAAATCGGTGAAAAGAACCAAAACGAGAACATCTATGGTGATTTCTGTGATGTCTGGGTTAAATTTAGTTACAGAAGGTCTTGGTTGTTGCCCGGGGGGTACTCCCAGAAAAATTGGATGGGGGTGTGCGGCCCGCTTCCCAAAACCCTTACCCTATTTATGACCAAAATCTGCGATATTTCCCACCCTATTTATGACCTGACCAAAAATTCGAAACCCTATTTATGACCTGAGCCTTAAATCAAAACCCTGTTTCAGACCTGCGTTATAATTAGTTCCCTAGTTCAGACCAATGTTAAATTACCGTAAACATAATTTGTCAAGGGCTTTTGTTGATTTTCTTTTCGATAATGATGAAAACGTGACTTCTCCTTAAGAACAAAACCCATATCAAGTCTAGAGTGCAAAAACCATTCCCTATTTATGACCAATGTGGCCAAAATCAGCTAAAATCGATACCCTATTTGTGAGTAAAAAGGGCAGAAAAACCATACCCTTGGGGCTGCACATACCTATATAGCCCATAAAAGGGAGTACCCCACCCCGGGGGGTTGTTGGAGTTGTGGCCCAGTTTCAATTGAGTTCAATTTTAAGTCCAAACTTATGTAAGTCTGAAATTGGAAGCAATATTTACCTTATTGCTAGAAAAGAGGCAGTTTTCACAAACCACTAACATTTTAACTTAAGCCATTGGCTTGTTCAAATATATTCATACATTTGACGTTTCAGGGAATGGAAGACATTATTTACGGAAGCAACATAAGAAAAAGCACGAACCCATTATTTTTAAGATGCAGTATACATTCAGTTCAGTGAATCCAATTCAATAATATCACCCAATTAGATTATGAGCTCGAGATTTCTATCGCGTGATATCACATATAGAAATCGAGAGGAAATAATCTAATTGTTTTGTCTTCGCTTCATTCGCCATCAAAACTTTTGTTACGTTGTCCGGCAATAACTGATCTCTTTGTTGCTCTTATTGCACAGCTCGTGCAAAAAGTAAAGCTGAATTTATTTTCCTCCTAGTATGTATTCATTAATACTCAATAATTTCGCTTTAGTGTATCTGTAGTCTCTCGTCGTAACTGTTGTTAATTATTATTTGTAATATCGTTAGTTTATTAGTTGTCTTTAGTCATCGTTGTCAATTCTAGTCTCTTTAGTTCTCTTGTTACCTTCAGTTGTATTTAGTTGTACCTAGTTGTATATTAATAACTCGTCCAAACATGACCCGCCTAGATTAGCTCAGCTATCCGCGGACATGTTACAATTGTTATTTTAATTTGATAACAAATAAAATGTATGTATGTATATGTATGTATGTATGTAGCTTATCTATGCTTGCTATGAGATAAGTCTACTGTACGAGCGATGGGATATTTGTCTCGATACATTTGTTTCTTTTTGCAGGATCCGTTTTGTGTGGAGTGTCTTTTCCCACATTGTCTGCAGTAAGCGTGGACAGACTTTTCGCCCTACAGACAAGTTGTAACTTTGAAGCGAATGTTTCTATTTGTGATAAACTTTCGGGTCATGTCCAGTTTCGCTGCTACGATATGTACTTTGTTAACTATCTGGTAACGTTATCCTATGGCTATATAATAGTATCACTGTGTAGCACTATCGATCATATCTTACACAAAGATTTTTCCTGCCCTCCATCGCCATCAGGTTCAAGGTCCAAGCCAAATAATTCCATTGAATATAACTCGTTACCGAAAGGCAGTATCCAGTGCATTGTGGTTGCAGCTGACATTAATTATTTGTTGTCTGCCACAAGGTATAGCGGAAGCTGTACTCACTCGTAGTCGACTATCTCCTGTTGCCGTCCTTGTTATGCAGTTTACTGGTACCTTAGCTTTCTCCAATTCATCATTAAATCCAATACTTTACGGTTGGAAGACTAAAGAAGTGGGACGTGCAGTGAAGGACACAATCAGACAAGTACTTTGTTGTTCATAGCGTTAGTACTGGTCGACTTATGCTAATTAAGAAAATAGTTGGCAATCCCGAATGGGTTAGAACTCAGAAAAAATCTAATAACATTTAATATTTTATTTTGTCCAGTTTGCTAAGACGATTCGTGTTATGTATTTTTTTCTGCTTTTGTTTTGTTTTGTTTTGTTTTTTGTTTTTGTTTTTTTCAAGGCCTTATATAAAGAGATAAGGAGAGTCGGGAACAGCTCTGTGATATCTGGTGTGGCATTAACCTGCTGGAAACCAATGAAATTAAAAGGAGAATTCAGAGTGGAAATGCGTTCTTATAAGCTAGTAAGAATACCCTCAACGAATCATTCTTATTTCCCTTTCGTTGAAGAACAATGGCGGCGATGGTTTACGGACAGAGATTTGGGAAGGATATTTTGGTTCTTCTTCATTTAGTATATTCTCTTCTAGCTTCGAAATAGAGGAAAGACTATGAGTAACGTTGAAAAATTCCATGAGCCACGTGGAGGCGATTTACATCAGATTTCACCTTATAAACACTGGGATGATGGAATGGAAATTCCATGGATGCCCATGATCAAGAAACACAACAACAGGAGAGCCGTACGACAGCAGACTGCCGAGTAAACAACTAACCGAAACAGCCAGGATCGAAATACGCTAGTCAAAACCATTGAAAAGCAACCAATCTCAGAGGAGCTTGGTAGTATATGGGATGACGGCTTACCTAGCCAGTCGACGTCATCGCCCGCATGATGAACGTAAGCAGTATGCAGTCGAAGCGTCGCGATCTACATAACCAGCGACCACATCGTGAGACAAACGAGACTACTTTATTATTATTGTACTTTACCTCGATGAACAACTGCATTCTTTCTACGACATTTGAAGCTGTGACTAGAAACAGAGGCGGCGAAAAGGGGAAAGGGACGAGGTGTAGCAAGTTGATACACGGCTTCAGTGACATTTGTGGAAATTGAAATAAAATGGAAAACTATTACAAAGTTTTCTTCGATTGACGACTTAATAACGAATAAACATGCCTGACTTTTTCCTTACATCTTTCAATTTAGCTCCTACTTTGTTTGAAGCTTTCAAAACCTTGCTCCACCGAAATTGCTTGGTGCCAGTTTAAAAACGTACCTTCCAACTGTCCTACCTATGCTGTCAGACGTTTTCTGTACTTACACATCGTTTTATTTTACCATGTTTTTCATTTTCGTCGAGTTTCTTGTTGTAGTGTACTTTGTACTGCTCAAGCATTGTCTCCACCATGTGAAAAGCTTTCGGTTTGTAATGAACATGGTCCACGCATCTAGGTGGATACGAACCGGTCAATGAATATACGTCTATGACTTCAAATCCTGCTTTGCACATGGCTGACACGGAGTAAGCGTTGAAGAGGGCAACTCGCTGAAATGAGAGAATGCAAAAATATTTTGTTTAGGTTCTAACCGTTTGTCTTGAACACTCTGCCTGTCTTTAGTGTTTAATGAGAGTATATCTTGTCAACTTCTAGATCTGGAGCATCTTTAAGAATTTGAAACAGCCAATAAAATGTGGAATATCTCACATTTTTATTTATACTCGAACTACTTAGACGCCCATGAAGAATTCCTCGATAAAAGGCTGTTCTAGCTTAATAAATGACCCCTTTGCTTCGAAGCAGATGCTTCATGTTGTGCTGTTGGTTAAAAAAAAAAAAGGCCAGAGGAGACGCGTTTTCAATTAAACATTGTACAACAACGAATTTTAGAACGTTTACTGATCTAATTTATACCCTTGCATCCTTAGAAGCTGAAAAATCAGAGAGTACAAACCTGGGAAGTATAAAATCGAAAATCAGTTTCCTTTGAGGACGAGGCCTGTTCCTTGCAAATGGCGGTGGATGACTTCCAAATGATTTTAGACTTATACTTTGGAACTATTTTACCTTGTGAGAGTTCCTTCTCCTTCAAAACCAGTATCAAGTCATCTATGAGCCTCTGATAAGTGGTAAAATTGACGGTTTTTGAAAAATGAAGGACCAGGTTTAAAAGTAAGGTACTTTCTTCCTTCTGCATTTCAGGCTTGCGTAGAACGTTGACAATGGTTTCGATGACTTTCTCAGGTCTAAAATCAAGATCACTTTCCAGTTTACTGTTCAAGCCTTTGTTGTGAGCAGGGTAGATCCACATGTAGCTATTGCGGCATTTTTTATATAAAGATTTACATAAGGGACGAGTCATGACAGATCTGTAAAACTGCATACTCAGTGAATCACCGTAGATCCAAAGCGTTCCAGATTTTTTGTACTTCTGTGGCATCGACCAATCGTAGGACTCTGCTTTATAAAAATTTAAAAAGAGAAAACATGTTAAAGTAAACCAAAAGTGGATTCCATAACAATGTGAAACCGTAGAATAAACAACGAAATGGCCTATTAAATTCTGCGGCAGTTTAGGATAACTTGAAATAAGGCGACAAATCATACGCATTTCTGATAAACTGAATGGCTTGACAGTTCGTGAGTAAAGAAATAAAACTTTCAACTGAAGTTAGCGACGTCGTCGTCGTTTCTTTTACAAACGTCTTATTTGTTTTGACTGATGCACGCCGGGAATTTTTTGGCCCGAATCCGGCCAAAGCGACAGGCTCAAGTAAAGCGTCAGCGGTTGACTCCAACTAGGCTCTTTTACTAAACAAAGATGGCGGCCATAAGTGGAGTATTTTGGAATACTGTTCGAGGAGTACTTACGATCGCAGAAGCAGAACTTGCATGTAAAGTTGTTCAAATGGAAAAAATTAATGATGCAATTGAGGATATGAGAAGTTTGTTGGGGCCTATATGCATTCGTCATTTCAATACACGCGTTGGATTTAAGCACATTGTCGGAAATTTGTTCCCAATGCTACAGAGGCAAACAATGGATTGGCTCAAGCAATTTCGGCGACGAATGTCTCCCCGATGCTCTGTCAAACACCCTTGGCAGGTAATTGTCCAGAAGACATCCTGCCTCAATTTAGGCTAATGAAGGTTGGTTAAATAAATATTCTTAATGTTAAGACCTCGAGGAATATGCAAACTTTTTACTGCACCAAATAATTGCCCTGGTAGAATGAGATAAAATCTCGCCAAGCTAAAACATTGTGGTGGGTATAGTGAGAATATCTACATCTAAACGCATTGTCAAGGATATTCTTTAGTAATCAAGCTCGATGTGTTATCTAACACGGGCACTAGAAAGCATATCCTTATTCTAATTGCTAAGAACACAAGCAATTTACAACATTTAAGTGAATCAGTAATGAAAAGGCGCCTTTTCCTTTCCAAAACCTTTGTACTAAAACGACATGTGCCAAATGTCTTCTATCAAACTCTGGATGGTTTTTGTTTTCAATTAGTTCATGCATAAACCGCCAGAAATACGATTAACACTCATTTCTTTGTTTCATCTAAGTGGAAAGCGAGATAATATTTTCAAGCCAGTGGCATGTCTTAATTAATTTTCAACACAAACTTTCCTTCAATGATAAGTTCGAGAACTCGATCAGTAGGCGAGATTTCAAAGTCTAATGTAGTAAACACTCTCGGTGAGCTTTAATTAGTAACAAGCAGTCTTGTAAAAAACAGTTATACCGCGCAACTGGATAATCAACGACATTTAAAATCGCCATCTCGATAATAAAGCTGCAAGCTGATCAGCTAAAATACTTTTCGCAGTAACCTTATTTTTTTGACCACAACACCCAGTGGCGAACATGACTGGAGATGGAAACTTCACAAGCAAACTGAACCAAGTACTCAGCACATCACCAGCAAGTGCGCTTCCAGTTTTGACAGCTTTAAACATTTTTCTATCCATCACCGCATCTCTAAGCAATGCTCTGGTCCTTATTGCTCTTCACAAAGTCTCTTCTATTCATCTTCAGACGAAACTTTTCTTTCGATGTCTGGCGGTCACTGATCTCTGCGTTGGTCTCATTGTGCAACCACTTGATGTGACCTACTACTTGTCTCCTTTGACAAAGATGTACTTGAGAACCGTGAACTATGTTTACGAAGCTTGGTCATCTTCAAGTATGATTTTATGTGGAGTATCCACCTTTACGCTGGCCGCTATTAGTGTGGACAGATTTTTCGCCCTGTTGTTGGGACTGAGATACAGACATGTCGTAACATTAAGGCGAGTTCGGGTAGTTATACTTTGTTTTTGGTTAATTGGTGCTTCAGGCGCTGTGGTCTGGGTGTGGAGAGAAGATACTGTTAGGCGGGAAATCTTTGCCGTCGTAATTCTTTCTGTACTGACTTCGATTTTCAGTTACACGTGGATCCACCTCAAACTACGACATCAACAAACCCAAGTACAAAACCATTTCCTCCGAGGGCAAACGAACGGACGAAGGACTCCACTGAGCATGGCAAGATATAAAAAGTCAGCTTCTAGCACTTTGTGGGTACAGTTGGCATTAGCTGCCTGTTATATTCCGCTAACCATTGTAGCTGTGCTTGGTGTTAATGAAAGAACAGAAGTGGTACACAATGTATATGTAAATGGAATCGAATACGACATAGCCTGGTCAACGGCTTCAAGTCTAGTCCACCTCAATTCATCGCTGAATTCAATCCTGTACTGTTGGAAGATCCGAGAAGTGAGACAACATATGAAAGATACTATCAAACAGCAGTGTAGATCGACATATGGTCGCAAAAACTAATAGAAGCGGACAAATAGCCTAAAAAAGAAGTATAGAAATGGGCCAAGTCTCTTCTACCACGTGCAAAACTACAAGAATAACAATTTTTGGAGAGGACGCCACATCAGCCTTAGCTTGTCTATCCTGGTCGAATTGGAATTTGGAGATGTTGGTTTTTGAGGAGGGAGGAAAACTGGAGAATCCGGAGAAAAACCTTCGGAACAAGGCAAGAACCAACAACAAACTCAACCCACATATAACACCGGGCCAGAATCGAACCTGGGCTACATTGGTGGGAAGCGAGCACTCTCACCATGCTCTCAAAGAACTGGCAAACAAAATACCGAAGAAAAACCTAAAAGGAAATAGTGATGGAATAAAAATAGGGCTTTGAATAGAATAAGACACAAAATTACACAGTGAAAATAACGGCGCACTTTTTATGTCACATCTCCTAACAGGAAACCAACAAAATGTAGTTTTGTGGAAATTGTAAGGCTAAAAATGTAATAATCAAATTCAAATTTAGGTTGGATTTTGAATGGGACAATTTTAATCCATTCTTTCGTTAGACACTGAGTTGTTCATTGCATGGGTACGATCCACACTTTTATTGCAACTTGGGACATATGAAAACATTTTGGTAACCGTTAGGCTTTGATTACAACTTTACTTAGATCAAGTTCCACAACGAAGAAGTCAGATATCTCTGTAATTCCACTGAATTAACAAGTCATTGAAATGAAATATATCATGAGCGGACTAAATAACGCTCGATAAAAGAGCATTCACCAAACAGAAGGTAACTACGAAATACAGAAAAGGAGAAGTTATATTTTCCATAGAAATTTACTATGGGCTGTTGCGAACTCCCGCTACATAACAGGGAATTCGAAATAACCTAGTTCGAATTAGTGGGTTCCAATTGATATTTATCAACTTGAAGTTAATAAAGGTAATTTTACCGCCTTAGCGAGCTAGTGACGGTGAAATTTCGAGCCTCAGCCCTTTGTTTGCTTTGCCGGTTACCTTAAAGTAGATAAATAGCTAGGAGAGATGGAACGTCACCATGGAATCTTACCAGTTTTTAGCTCAGATACAATGAAAAGTCTATCATTCAAATTTCCAGTGACAAAGTCCGTTAAAACACAGTTTCAAAAGAAAAAAGCAAGATATATCACTACAAATGGCTCCTAGTTGTATTTTGACATTTATTTTACTTAAAATACTGCAATTTCTTTCAAATCGCAGTTGACATTTGCCCTTTGTGAACTTAGTTCCGATGGATGTACGGTTATGAAAGAACAAATAAAACTTCCATTTTACTAAGTCCCTATACCGCTGCGGGTGATTTTGAACTAAAATTGTTTCACCATATAGCGAACAAATGTCATTACCCACATACAACAACTTTTCGCGACGTTTGGAATTCGTGTGAAAATGAGTGATAAAATTGAGCACTTTCGCTCTTAGTATAAATTTTCACGCTTTCAATTTTTGCGAAAACTTCACTGAAAATAAAAGACGTTCAGCGAAATAAACGCTGCATTTATCAAGAAGAGTATTAATACAATTTGAGAATATTCTGGACTCCACATTATTTTTCTTCCCGAAGTTTTCCGTCTCCGGTAAAATCACTGTAAAATCTTTCTTCACATCCCGATTACTTAAAATTCGCACCTCAGCGGAATTTTGGTCTAATGAATGTATTGTTTTGAAAAAGAAAATAAAACTTCCACTTTACCATTTTTACTTCCACTGCAAGTGTTTTTTGCTAAAATTCTCTCTCCAGATAGCGAACGAAGGCTGGTTAGCTTCTTAGGTGAGATAAACGTTGCCTTTAGTTATAATGAAATTTTCCGATGCACATGTGTGAATAAATTATCACCACACAACATATTGCTTCTTAGTTTCGCAGGACTTACTACTCGCGAAAAAAAAGATATCGGAAAATAAACACCCACCAAAGAAAAGTTAAAGACTCGAAATTTAAAATCCTGGCTCCAGTTTTTCGAAGGCTGGATAACGCTAGTATCCACCAGATAAATCGCTATCTAGTGGACAAGTGTTGACAAAACAAACCATGCTATCTTCTAGGCAGTAATTTATCCGCTGGATAGCGTTATCCAACTTTCGAACAAACAAGGCCTGATGTAAAACCAGTTTATTTCCCTAAAATTCAGTTTACATTATCATCCGTCTTCCCGCTCTATTTCTGCAAATCATACAACAACAAGATGCTGACCTGTGTAATGTGCACAACGTCGTGCTTTGTCCCATTGGACATTGGACAGGTTTCCGTCAATGAATTTAAGATAACTGCAGAAATTCTCGCGCGCTCATCGGCCAATTTTCATTGTCAATGAGCGGACAGACACATGAAATTATAATTCATGCGATGCGTCGACGAGCGAGAGCGGACAATTTGAAAAGTTATTATCGTAAAAAACAAATTGACGCCAGTTTTTAATGCGTCTGTCCTGTTATTGACAATGAATTTCGTCATAACATTGTCAAAGTAGTTGTGGATCCACGAGGCAATCGCCGAGTGGATCCACAGCTACTTTGACAATGTTGTGACGAAATTCATGATCAATAACACCACAGACGCATAAAAAACTGACGTCAATTTGTTAAATTGAATTTGAAATTTTGACGTCATTCTCGCGATAGGGTTTTAGGTTTTAAGGTTTAAAGCAACCGCTCCTGTTCAATTTTTCTTTCGGTCTATTTAGTTCATGCTGTAAACACTACAATGGTAATAGATGTCCAACAGTATGCAAAAAAGGTACATCTCTTTTAATTTAAACACAAATGAGTCCTCATGAGTTCACGAAAATGGACAAATAACTAAATTAACAGTCGAAAACAATAAACACCGCGAACGTAAAACTTTAACCTACGGTCCCGTTAAAAGCACATAAGATAGTTTTCGCGTCATTAGGTTGCATTTTAATAGCGGGATGATGACTGCAACTTTGTGCTTTGGTCGCACATAAGGCCATTTGATGAGTGAAAACACTTTCTAAAAGCGGTCTTCAGAGTAAGTTCAATTTTTTGGCAACCCAATAAAAATGGCCAGCTTTACTGGAGATGGAAACTTCACAGGCAAACTGAACCGAGTATTCGACACAACACCAACTGGTATAGTTGAATATTTTTCAGCTTTGAACATTTTTCTTTCCATCACCGCATCTCTGGGCAATGCTTTGATCCTCATTGCTCTGCAGAAAGTGTCTTCTATTTATCCTCCGACGAAACTTTTCTTTCGATGTCTGGCGGTCACTGATATTTGTGTTGGTCTTTTTGTGCAACCACTCTACACAATTAACATTATTTCTCTTGTAACAAAGATGAACAAAACTGTTGTACACTATATTTACGAAGCTTGTGGAGTTTCAAGCGTCAGTTTGTATGCAATATCTGTCTTGACGTTGACAGCAATTAGTGTGGACAGACTTCTCGCCCTGTTGTTGGGACTGAGATACAGACATGTTGTAACTTTAAGGCGCGTTCGTGCAGTGATAATTTGTATTTGGTTAATTGGTGCTTCAGCTGGATTAATCCGTTTGTGGAGAGTTGATATCTCGCTACACGAAGTCGCTGTTATCGTAACACTTTCTTTGGCAATTTCGATTATCTGTTACACGAGGATCCACCTAAAACTACGACATCAACAAGCCCATGTACAAAACCATTTCCGTCAACGACAAGCGGACGTTGGAAGGATTCCACTGAACACAGCAAGATACAAAAAGATAGTTTCTAGCATATTGTGGGTGAAGTTGGCATTTGTTGCCTGCTTTGTTCCGTTTGTTGTTGTGGCTGTGTTAGATCCTGACAGAATCAAGGTTGAAGGGCCATGGTTAGCCACGATAACTTTAGTTTACTTTAACTCGTCTCTAAACCCGATCTTGTATTGTTGGAAGATCAAAGAAATCAAACAGTCAGTGAAAGACACCATCAAAAACCTTAACTGTTTTCAAAAAATTTAGCTACAACGATCGACGTAACTGAATTGCTAATGTGAAATTCAAATACTCTGTAGTAAAAGCGTGAAAAAGAACAAAGTTATTCCACGCTATTGTTAAAGCATTGTTAATCTTTCTTGTCCGCAGTTTCCTTCCATGCTAGACATGCTTGTATCATCTTTAGATCAGAGTATCTACGACACTGCTTGTTTCGTGTTTTTAGCACAGAGCTACAATGTGTGTAATTTAGTGAAACGACAATTATTTCAGTCTATCTACGTAAAAAAAATAACTTAAATTGCTTCCCTGGCTCTGCTAGCCTCAATTGTTATTCCAGGACGCAAGTGGTCAATTAAGTTTTAAATTTTCTATCAAATGAAAACAAATTTGCGAGAGCAAGTACAAATAAAGGTTGTTGTTGTTTCTTCAGTTTTTTTTTTTTTTTTTTTTTTGGGGGGGGGGGAGGGGTGCCATGTCTTGCAAAGAGCAAAATTGTCTTCGCTTCGAAAGGAACCTCGATCTAATAGTTTCAAAAAGGTAAAAATAAATCACAAAGAAACAATGATAGTCACCACTGGAGAAGTTTGACATGAAATACAAATAGCAAATCTTCAAAACCATCCGTTAAGCAGCTCACTAAACACGAACGGCAAAACTGGAACTTGGTCCAGGTATAATTTACTTACGATGCAAAGTCACTGGTAATAAGAAAAAATTTAATTTTCAATAACTGAATCTACACATGGAAGTTACGTAGGATCCGACAACATTTCTTCAAAGGCGTTTTTTAAAGATGATCCAGTTAATGATTCTTCCATACACAGGCTTGCGTTCACAAGATTGGATCGTGGAAATATTGTCATTGTTGTAGATGTACAGTCAAAACCTACACAACAGGCTTTTTACCAATTCACTGTAAAACCAATGTACGATAAAGAATTCAGGACTGAACGAAGATTCTTGGTTCTCTTTAAGAACCTGCTTGTTCGACTGCATTGTGATTTACTACGTGACTGCCTGTGTGAAAATCATTTCACTGTGATCAAGACTGGCTGAGAACAGGAAAATTTATCATTATTTAAGGTTCAAGCTGGAGGATCGAGTGTTCAAAAACTGCAACATAGCGCAGCATATGCAACACAACGCAAGGACAGCATCCGGCAGTTGTCCGGTCGATGCCGTTTTCGCGACACTTTTTTAACTATCAACGAATTTTTCTCTACTATCAAAATTAAAGAAAAAAGAAAATTTGTATATAACCACCCAGCATCGAATCCGGAACTTTTGTTTCCTAACATCCCTCTTTTACCACTACACTACCAGGTTGATCCGCCAAATCTCCGCAAAATTTAATTATAAAACATGACTTTCTTAAATACTAATGATAGAGTTGCCCCAACCATCAAATAAAAACTAACCGCGAGCAAACCAGCGTGAATATGAACAATTAGGCATTTGGTGAGTGCGTTTACCCCATCAACAAATTATGACCAGTTTCTACCTTGTCCAGGCCTAAACTAAAGCAGATATGGCATCGTCCATTCTGAAAGGCTTGGTTACCAATGATGACATCAACCGTTTACGAAACGGAAATCAGCATCGGCCGTGCTCGTCCCCAAAGCCCTAACAATTAAACTAACTTGTCTTAAAAATTAGCAACCATGGTGACTAAGCTTCTACTCTGTAAGAAATGAAAAAAAGGTATTCTAGTCGAATATGGGTATTAGAACTCAGTGAAATTATTTCCAGTCTACTCACTTTTGTAAAATATATTGTAAGATAACTTTCATTTTACCAAGTTTTTTTTTATCACTTCTAATGCAGGTGTCTTTATTTGAAATTACGAATCTTCCCTAAGCAGGCTGGTGAGTTTCCTATAATCATTTGACGAGTCTTAAAGGAATATACAAATATTTGTCAAAATATTGCAATATTCTCTGATCAGTAATTCCCACCGTTAGCACACGAGAAAAACTCGCCCGACAGCTTCAGGATTTCCGAAGATATAATATACATCTTAACATGCTGTGTTCCCGAACACAAGCAAATTAAAACAACATAGTTTATTCCACGATATTGCTTTCAGCCATTCCCCATCCCATCCACTGGTAAAAGCTTGAGCGGACAGCCTCCGCAATTCCCTACGTGTAATTACATTTTGATATTCTGTGTTTACGAACCAGAGAAGAAACAGATATCTTTTTTTTCAGTTTACTCAATACACGCATGTTAGGTAATTACTGTTATGAGGATTTTCAAATCATCAAGCAAGATGTTTTTGTTACCGATTAGAAAAAAAATATTATTTTAATTTCCAACACAAGGACTCTGTTTTCAGTTGTTTCAATAATATTTCAATCAGTACACTCAAAAAAAAAAATTGGTAATACAAATGATATGTGACTGATGCTATTCTTTTAATCTTTACGACTGCCTTTTTTCATTCATTTTATCTCTTAGGAGCTGGGCAGAGAAGAATACAATGGTGTATTCAATATTTTTCCATTAGTACCGTATTTTCTCGATTAAGTGCCGGGTCAGCAAGCTAGATTTAAAATGTCATCACGGAATTCATATATTCGAGTTATATATAATACAGCTGTTTTCAATTGAGTGTCGTTAAACCAAAATCAAACCAAATACTTACCAATTCAACAACTCAGCAAATCTCAAACCGTAATAAAACCAATACCAAAAAAGTTATCGCCTGATTATCTTCGACACTCAATTGAAACCGCTTTAAACTTTATAATTATAAGATATTTAGCTCTCTAATAAACGCCAGCTTCGAATAAACTGTCAAAGTCAAATAAACTCCGATTAAAAAAAAGCCAAATTAGAGATTAAAGCCAGGGGCGTTCAGTTTTTTTAGCAGAAACGCAACTTCATGCTATCCTCAAAAATATAAATTTAAAAACAGAGATATTCCAGGTCACAAAATTAACATCTAAAACAATTAAAAATTCATAAACAGACCAACAAAACAGTTTCTAAAGCACAACTACGTGCTTTCGTAGTAACATATAAAATCATCGTCTCACTTATGAAGCTATTGAGGATTTATTCTCAACAAACCGTACTCTGTAAGAACAAGTTTCAAAAATATCTTTTTTCAGCTTACTCATCACACGCGTGTAAGTCAGTCACTGTTACGAAGATTTTCAAATAATCAAGCACGATGTTTTATGTGACCGATTA
>NW_027670956.1:0-18144 GCF_964199315.1 Orbicella franksi
CAAAATGATATAATCTCAGAAGCTATATCGCAGACAAAGTTTCTTAGTTTCACAAACGATCTCTGTTTTCCGATTCAACAAAACATCACTTGTTCAGACGTATTCAAAATTAGTCAGCTGATAACCGTTCATTATTAGAGCACAAGTTATCTATGGGTGAAATGAAACAGAACAATCTCACTAAACTCAGAAATAGGAATAATGATAATAAAAAAATCTCTATTTATTAATCTGGAATAGTTTTGCTGCAACAATACAGCGTTTCTACCTAGGGCACAAAAAATTAATTAAAATTGAAAGTTTGATTTCATTGATCCTATGAAGATGGCTGACACCACTTCCTAGGATTTCTCTACGTCTAGTTTACAAATTACCGTAAAATGTCTTTTAAGTCCTTAAAAGTGTATTTCTTGTGAGCAGCTTTCAAAGGAGATGAGTGTGAGACATGACGGAGTGGAATACTTAAATACAGAACGTTAACCATCGAAAACACATGTAATTAAGCCATAGTAACAAAATTAATGAGTTGGAAGGATCAGCAGCCAACACAAGATATACAATATGAAGTTAGGGACGGACCATTATATTTTTCAGGGGTGGGCGGAGGGAGGGGTTGGACAATTTTCTTGGGCCTAAAATGTTTCTCTCACCTTAAGGTTGTGCATGATTTTTCTGGTGGGCCATATTTCAAAAATAATAACGACAGTAGAAGAATTTTTTTGACCAGTTTTTACTCTCCAGGAATTTTATTTGGTAACTGCCCAACCTCGTCCCCCATCCCAGCCCACGAAAAAAGAATGGTCCACCCCTTACCAGTTTGGGGAGTGTGCACGCTTAAATGAACAGGGTCTCTTTTTAAATTAAAGGGAGGTAAAAAAAAAAGAAAAAAAAGATAGGTACTTAAAAGATCATCACGACATAATTTTACAATATATGTTATAAAAAAAGCCAGTAAAAGTAACATAATCTGCCATAACAATAAACAGTAAAATTTCCATACCAATAAACAATAACTGTCCAAGTCACTCGTCTTAACTAATCTCGTGCCTGAAATGGTTTGGAATTTTTGCTTCTTTTTATTAAGAAAAAGATTGTTTTTTACACATCCGTGTGAAAGCACACTCGAGTTTTATGGTAAATGTAATATTCTGTTACTACGAAATTAACAGTAATAATTATTATTATTATTATTATTATTATTATTATTATTAATACATTTCTACAGCGCAAATTAACATATATGTATATGATGAAATGCGCTTTACAATAACATATACAAGTCCTAAAAATAAAATCAAAATCCACTGAATAAAAATATTGAACCTTTTTCCTAATAAAGAAAGGATACATTGCAAAATGTTAAAAATTACATCTGCTACTTAACTAAAATGAAACCTTATCTAATTATAAGAACAACACGCAATAAGAACACGAAATTCGTGCTTTTGTCATTAAACGTTATAAACGCGTACTACGAGGCAGGTAATATGCAGGGACTAAAAGAATTTTCACGATTCTCAACCCTTACAAGATAGGACAGGTATTCCAGTCAGTTTTTCAAGAAAGTTCGTGTATAAATCCGTGGCGATATTGTACACCCAGGCGGCATTCATGAAACTCTTTCTTGTGTCATCAAAAATATTGAATATTACCGTTACAAACGAGAAAGCAATTAAAAAAACTCTTCATTGCCAATTTTTCCATATCCATGCAAACTTCACCGACAACTGTTTTCCGCCATATATAAAAATATCCCACAAATTACCTAAACTAGATCGTCACTGAAAGTGTACTTACAAAATATTTCGGATAATCAAACCAGCCTTCACAGTAACAAGAAGTCGGATGAAAGATTTCGTAAATTCTTCCCTGCTTCTTTGAACTGATTTTATACATCCTTTCAAGAGCACCATTTGATTAAAATGCGCACTGCTACCACAATTTCAATACCAAACAAATACCAAGACATATAAAATACTTATATATTTAAAACCAAGACTGTTCTTCAAATATATTTGTAATAAAGTCAATGGACGATGTTACTTGTAAATTAACACGTCCTAAAACTTGACAGCTATTTCGACTCTGAGCCATCAATAAATTACGCCCCAAGACTTGACACCTATTTCGACTCTGAGCCATCAATAAATTACGCCCCAAGACTTGACACCTATTTCGATTTTGAACCATCAAAGATTTATACGTCCAACATTGAGCTACATTGAATGCTTAGGGAACGAAACGGTCAATCTCCTTTCATCATGCTCAATGCTAGGTTTAAAGTGACTTAAAGTGTCTTTTTGTTTTTTGTGTGTTTTTTCCTCTTTTTTTATAGGCGTGAGAGTATTTAAGGATTGCCTTTGATGTTTAAAGATAAAAACTAGCGATAAAAAAGAACGACGTTTCGACCTCTCCGAGGTCATTTCTAAGTAAAAAAAGCGATTTAAATTAGTTTAAATTTTAAACCATGGTATGCCTTATCGTACCGGTACAGCAATTTGCAGAACACGGTTTACAATTTTCATAAATTGCATGGCTTCGCAAAAGTACAGGTTTTCAAAACTATATTACGCCCCGCCCACACCATGCCGGAGAAATTTTAAAACGGAGGTTTTACTCTGAAAACGCATCAAATGTTCTCCGTCCACACTACGCCGAACGAATTTGAAAACGGAGAATTCACTCAGAAAAAGCATCGAATGTTTTCCGTCCACACTACGCCGGAGAAATTTGAAAACGGAGCAATCACGGGTCATTTTGGATTTCTGTTTAAGGAAAACCCGGGCAGGGAAATCACATGATTATCGTAACGTAATCGTTTTCGAAAAGCTTCGTTTTGTGACATGGTCTAGTGTAAAGTCGCCCATTATTTTTCCATTCTAACTACACATAAACCTAATTATGAATTCTCTTCCTCGGTTAGAATGAACCGGTTCATTTCTATCCTATTAAGAAACAGCTGGATTGAGAAAAACTAAGGACTGCCAATTTGGCAGAAAGTAGCCTCTTTTAAATCTAACTATTTCCAAATTGGACACTGAGCATGTAGTCCTATTCTGTACAGTGGACCAAGTGATGTCCAATTTGGGAATTAGTTGGATAGTTTCTTGCATGGGAGTTGAGCAAATTAACATAACTACAAAAGATATCCTTTCACAGCAGGCGGTCAGCTATCACAGGATATCCAAGTTCGTTTAGCAAGTCGTATAGGTTACCCACGGTTATGTGGCGCTGCCTAGCAATGAAAGACAGTGCAGCATCAAACGGGTTTAAAGTACGCTTGTCAAGGAAACGGATCTCCGATGGGGTTAAGCCCAGCCCCTCGGCAACCACCTCCCACTCTGGACCACCTAGGACAAACACAAAATCAAACCTCATTTTTATACACTAGCGTGGTAAAATAATGAAAAGAACAACGTGAACTAACAAAAATACAAAAGAAAGGTTTAGAATCTGTTGATTGGTCTTTAAAGTGGGCAGCTGACACTGAATAAAGATTTTAATATAAACAATTTCATTTTCACCCTTGATCACTGATCAAGGTAACTTACTGTCGAGGGAAAGAAAGCAATGAAAATTGAGATATTTGAGTGCACGAGATTCAAAACAATATACCTTTCCCGTTTTCCCAAGAACGCTGAGTCCAGGTCAGAGTGGACAGAAATACAAGAACTGAATCTACGAAAACGTCCACCCCAACCTCGTTCTGGCGTTATTGTTCTTACACACTGTAGTAGAATGCGGGAAAGGTCCATTTACATTTTAGAAATTGCGGTCACGCCCCTGTTCAGCACAACCAGCATAACTTACCACTCAAGTCAATTGTAAGTTCTCTTCCCTTGGAAACTGGGATGTTTCGAATATCAAGCTGTTCAGACAACACGGGACCTGAGGAAAAGCAAAGGGTGTGGTCAAAGAGGAACAAAATTAACGGTCACTATTTTCCCGACGGGAAATAACAAAACGTGACTCACACCAGGCACGGCTGGCAGAACCCTAAGTGATGTAATGAAGGAATTTGTGAAGGTGGTACAGCCATCGCCATAACAAAAGCAAAACTAGCGATGGAACCTCTTGGTAACATTTTCAGATTAAACTGCGATTACTTGTTCAAAAGAAAAATCAATAAATGGGAACTACTCCTTTCAGGCCACTCTCTATGTGAGATGCATAAGTACATTTTAGTGAACAGTTAATTGCTAGAAAGAAACTCCATACGCATTTTGATTTCACAAACGTCAGATCTAAGTAGAATTATGATGCCAAATCAAGTTTCATGACGACAGCAATATATGTTAACAGTACATGCTATGATTGTTCGTACACGTGGAGTACTTACTCCCATAAATTCACAACAAAAACATTTATAGAAAGGCAATCGATTACAAGATGCTTGCCCAATGACAGACTCACCAGTACATCCAGCTGGTACAATCTCTCTCAAATGTCGGAACACGTCAAGCCTGTCAGATTCTTTAGCTTTCCTTGCTACGCAACGAATCAATGTCTTGGTGTCAGAATCTGGCTGTTCCAGAGTGGCGTCTTCTACTTTTATAGTGTCTCTCAGCTGAAGTACAATCTCTTTGGCATCGCATGACTGTGACAGAAGAGCTCCTAGAACCTGATCAGGAAGGGCAATTTCTTTACATCCTATGAATGGCGGCAAATTCACAAAATTAGCTTGTTGTAGAACGAGGACAGTGCCAGTCTCATGTAATAGAATTGAACATTTTTTTGAACCCATCACTGTTAATTAAAAAAAAAACCGCATTCAACTTACTCCTCCTTTCCCCCACCTGATAATGTTAGTTGTCAGGTTGTAAACACGTGCCCCAAATCTTCTGTAGTGCAACAACTTCAACACTGGAGGAAAGATCTTTGTAGGGCTATTTGGTTGGTTACTATTTCCACATAATAAATTTCAACATACCAAACCCTTTTGGCCAGGGTTCTAGAAACAAAAACACAATCATATAAGGTTACCTTCCACGGATGCTATGCTTCTTCCATCACTTTCGCCAAGTGTTCGCTGTGGAATATAAATATGAAAAAATTACCGCAGGGAGTACATTCCTTATAACGTGCTATAGACACAAGATTCGTTTAAGAAACAAATATGCAATAAAGTGCAATCAGCTATGTAGATCCACCTTTAAAATTTGACATTATCTTTTACCCTTTGGTAGCTACTCACAGATATACCCACTTAATGTGTTATACAATACGCTATGGGTGTTCTGCATATATATACCTCTCACTAAATTAAACGAATTCGAAGTCCGTTGTTACGGACCGAGCGCTCCGTGCTCGTGCTATAAAAAAAGGGAAGAAAACAAGGACCTGTAACCTACAGCGCAAGCCCAGAGATCGAGGCTAGTCAGATATTTAATGTATCTTTAGTGTGTGTCTGACAGGTTTGAGAAACAATTTCAATTTCTTTTTAATGACTGATGCACGTCGAAGTAAAATAAGTCAATATGCAATCGTTTTTAAGTGGTGGACGACTTACTGACGGCTTAAAATGGGAGCCATTCTTCACAATGATATAAGACTTAAGCTCAAAGTTGGATTGTGAACTGAAATGGACAATTCTGTTAATTTTAACGTAATGTTATGCTAGTTAAAGTAATTTCATGGAAGTACTGTAATTAAGATTATATGTGGTTTAAGTCCATTAAGCGATGTATGTTAATAAAATAATAGTGCTCAGTATGGAGTCAAACTATTTTCCCCTCCTTTACCCTCTATTACATTCTTTGTCATATTTGACACTTTCACAAACGTGCATTACTTTTCGGTTAATTACCTGATTTCCTATAGGCGCCAGCCATGGTGCAAACTGCTCGACCTGAACACTAATGTCCTCTGCAACAGCAGACTTGGTGCAAAATTTCGTCTCGACATTGTGCAACTCAAACTCGGACCAGAAGTGCAGACATTCCTCTTGCTTGCAACCTTGTGCAGAATGTTCGCGACAGTAGTAAAACTCACCTCCCTGACAACAGATTGGACAGAGGAAACATTCTTCATATTTCATGCTCTTCAGCCAACAAAACTCATTTCGCATAGACTCAAGCAACAATCCCAGCTGCCTACGTACTGCATGGGCACAGCTCACGACAAAGGTGTCATTGCTGACATTTGCAGACAAAGATAGCTTTGACTTTAAACTTTCTGCCAACTCAAGAGTGGGACTACCTTTGTGGACAACAACTTCAATGGAAGATGAATGGCACAGCAGGATTACAGAGCAGTTTTTTGTGGTGTAAAATCTTGCAAAACTGTGGTACAACTGTGGGTCCACTGTGCTCATATATTTATCTTTGCCCCACTGAATGAATTGCAACACCAGTCGCGGGAACAAACCAAGTGGAACTTGACCAGATTCAAATTTTAGAAAAAGAGGTGGAACTTGGGCAGATGCAACCAGCTTCATGATACCCTCTGGAGGATGTGTCATCAACATGGATGGCACCAGGTACTGCTTATCACATGAAGCATCTGACGAAGGCCAAAGACAAAGCAAGCTGAATTTCTCCATAATTTCAATCAGACTCTCAATAGTTTCTTTGTTGTCAAAGAGAGCATCCCAAGCATGCTTTAGAAGTTTCTCCTCTAGTATTCCTCTTTCCTCGAGTTTACGCCACAGTTGTTCAAATTTCTTTTCTTTACGGTCATAAGGCTTGATGGTTATCACGTTCTTGAACACGTCAATCAACCACTGAGGGTCCAAAACTACCAACTTGTCCAGCTTTGGAGTGTCGCTGAAGTGAATCAGAATTCTCTGGTCATGAAGAAAGTCCAGTAATGTACTAAATTGTTTTTCATCTGTAATATTACATTCTGCAGATGCAATCTGTTTTGCACTGTCAAGAGGGATCCATTTGTCACCATCTTCTCTCCTAGCTTTGAGAGCCTTCTCGTATCTTAACCACTTGATTGGAATGTGCTCTTTCAAATGTGGCAGTTCCTTAGCAACATCAAGAACTTCTTTACGCAAGCGTATGACTTCTGAACACTGAACCTCATGGCCTGACTTTGTGTTGTCCACAACAAAAACACTGTCATACAGGTGGCTTTTGTGGGGCTTGCTCCGTAGAGAGCCAAATACGTCCCTGGCCAGTTCATAAGGATCACCATCGCCATAAGGTTTGTCAGCATGAGTGCACACCAAGAAAACCGGGGGAAGCTTCTCTGGTAGCACTTCAGATTCCCGGTTTACTTCACGACTCTCATCTTGAATGGCTAGGGAAGCAACAGAGGACATCCACAAATCTAGATAATCCAAACTGGTTTTCACATTAAATGTGTCTACCAGTTTTCGAAACATTCCGTGCTTCACAACCGGTTCGGTTTTTTCATGTGGATTTTGGCTCAGATTATTTACCAGAAGGTAGATGGCCCTTGGAGTAAGAAAAACTGGGTGAGTTGTATAGTAAACCGACTGCCCGGCAAAATCCCACAATACTGAATAAATGTCTTCTTCTTCTTCTTCTTTCACTTTGTTATCTTCCTTAAGAAACATTTCAACTAAAGCTGCCATATCTTCTGACATGTCAGGTGTGAAATCAGCGTTCTGTGGGTCTCTGGATCTTTGAATAGCTTCTGAATCTCTTGGCATCTCACCAGTTCGTGTATCTTCAGGGATATCGTGATAGGTTGCTGAATCGTGGCTGCTGGTGCCTGGAACAGCTGCAGCTGAAGCTCCTAAAGTGAAATCGCTAATACCTTCTTTAACCACAGAGTCATGGCCACTTGGCACATTGGAAGCTGAAGATGCTGACTGGAGATCACTGCTCACAGTGGCAGAGTCTGGTTTGACGAGGCGTGTGCTTCCAGACTTCAGAGACTCAGGAAGTTTTTTCTCAGGAGTACCTTTATTCTGCCTCAAATTTTCAACCGTTAGTCGGGCTGCATGGTGCTCATAGGATATAGTCGCCCCAGAATTTGTTATTTGGTCTCTCTCCCCTAGCTTCCAAATCTCGGTTGATAATTTAAAATGAGAAGGGTCAACGTTTATCCCTACAGTGCTGCCTTCATCTGGGTTGAAAGGTTTTCCCTTGAGTGACTTCTGTAAGCTGGTCTTTCCTGAGCGCTCTTGACCGATCAACATGACTGGCACCCTCTTGACATGAGTTTTTCCTTCAGTGAGGGCATTTTTGTAAGCTTCCAAAGCCAAAGGCCCACGTGCAAGAATCTCTGGAGGTACTAAGATGAAAAAGTAAACGACGCTAAGTTAACAAGCCCACCAAGAAGAAAAAGATTAAAATATAGCTAGCTCTTAGCCCCGCTATCAAATTCAGTAGATGTGAGCAAATTCGCCAGAAATTTAATTATAACTTTCTAGTTAGTTGAACCTGGGCAAGTCGCACAATAAAAGCCTAATTGTCCGGTTAGAGCTTTAAGGGAGGAAGCAAACGCGAAAAGCAACGTGGATTAAGTAGAACGACAGATATGCTTTGCTTTAGTAAGAAAAAGTTCGCCGGGGTTTGATGGCACATTTCAGTCGGCAACATCATAAATCAAGTGTATCACGTCAAAGATGAAATGTTCAGCATGTCGTAAGTGTGATGCAGAGAAAAAAAACCTGGGTCTTGGATGAGGACTCGAACCAACGACCTCCCAGATACCGGTCGGGTTCTCTTACCACTGAACTACAGCAAGACTCACGGTGAGCTAGGCTGTTTATTAGGTTCACATGATTGATGATTTTAGCTGTGCATCGTCAAGTTTAATATACAGATTTAGCCAGGCATGAAAGCGGAGCTCTTCTTTCCAATAAGTTAACCTGGTACGAGCATGCAAAGCTGGGAAGCGATCAACTTAAAAAAGCACGTGACCTCGATGAGCTCTAAGTCTAAGCCCGCGATATGGTCACATTATACTGGTCAGCAGATACCTTGATTTGACAGGTGCCAATTGACCATAACGTGGATGTCCAATATCAATGATGTACGCTGTGAACCAAGGCTGCATATTAGCTAAGGTATCGCAGTCATGTTGCCCGACGTAGTGGTCGTTGTAAGGCGCACGCGCCCACGATCCATGCCGCTAGCAATGTTGACCACGAAAAAACGTTGCGTGAATTTTTTCTATGCACGCATGTGGTTCCGTTCCTATAGTTACGGTGCTCCGATTGGCGGCCCTTGGGGCCACCGGAGCTCCGCTAATGTACACTTGGAAAGTTTGGAGAGCAAACCAACAAGCTAACGTTGCTACTGGGTTTGCCTACAGCAACTCTTACGCTAATTTAGTTGCCTACAGACTTCTCGGCGCACGCATCATAATTCAATGATTGTATCGTCGAACATATAATTGAGAAATTTCAATAAAATTTAAAACATCAAAAATAGGCTTATAGATCGATAGTCTTGTAATCCCAAGTTTGGTAATCAAACATTAAACAATTGTTCATGCTTAGCGTGTGTAAATCGAACTATGCATACACGCGGGAAGTGTGGAGAGCACAAAAGAAGTGCAAGAGTCGCTCGAGGTGCAGCGGACTGCTCTCCAAACTTCCCAAGTGCATCCAAAACTCGATATACGCACACCTAAAAACATGAACCAACTCTTTTATAACAAAGCGACAACAACTTAGGCGCTAACGTTAACAAAAGGAACTCGCAGCTAAAATCGACACAAGTTTTGCAACTAAAATGAAAGTCTGCACACCTCATATTATTTACGCACGGCCGTGCGTATATCAAAGAATTGGTCAATGCTTAGCGTGCGTATATCGAGTCGCCGATGCACGCGGAAAGTTTGGAGAGCGCGAAAGAGGCGTAAGAGTTGCTCGAGGCGATAGCCGAGAGCAACTCTAGCCCCTTGAGTGCTCTCCAAACTTCCCAAGTGCATCCATAACTCGATATACCGACCCAGCTAAAAGCATGAAACAATTCTTTTATAACATTATGACAACATCTTGGGTGCTAAAATATGTTTTATTAGTGATTTACTACAAAGCTCTCACAATGCACGGGAAACTAAGGTCATTAGGATCCTAACACGCCACAATCAGTTTAGCAACAGTTGGACAAAAACGCTTAACCTGGTTTCTTCGAATTAATTATAATGAAAATGTAGGCAGACAAAGTCAAAAATACTCAATGAAAATGTAGATAAACAAAGTCAAAATACTCAAGTTTAGGTACACATCTTAGCTAGGCAAAAGTCAACGGCTCGAAGTAGAGTTTCGATTGTTCAGAATAATCCTCACTTTGCCGAAACTTAACAAAAGGAGCTTGCACTAAACTCAACGGCAATTTATCAGCTAGCTTGAAACTGTACACGTCATGTTACATACGCACGGCCGTGTGTATATAGAGATTTCGTTCATGATGACTCGATAGGAATTAGGTAGGACTAGCGCGCGCGCTATGTTATTTAAGAAATAGAAAACATGTACCGTATTTCTATCGAGTATTGTTGTAGTATAAATCTACTAGTCGTTCAAAACTTTATCTAAATCCTCTTCACAGACACTTCGAAAATGCCAGGAAACGGCCGTCATTTTGTCAACAAGGGCACACTGCTAAGCTACTCACTATCTATCACAGAATAGATAGTGAGTAGCGTAGCGACGGCCGCTTCTTGGCGTTTCGAAGTGTCTGTGAAGAGGATTTAAATAAAGTTTTGAACAACTAGTAGATTTTTACTAAAACAATTAGATTTCTCGCTGTCAATTTCTATGCGTGATAACGTATCTCGAGCTTATAATCTAATTGTTTTTTAATTGTTTTTTACATGATTTTTAACCAATCAGCCCGCGTATTTTCTTAGGACTGTTTTCTAAAAAGAGATTTCGTTCATGATGGCTCAATAGGAATTAGATAGGACCAGCGCGCGCTACGCTATAATACATTTTGGTAGAATATCATTGCTTTGACAGATTCCATTCATGCAAATACTCAAATTCCGGATAAAGAAAACACCATGAGGTTTAAAGTTTATTTTTAACTTGCAGCTGATAAGGCAAGTCACCCGGTAGCTACCGTATCTTACTCAGTAAAGGCGACGCTAACTGGTGGAGATTTGCTATAGTAGAAATAGCAATAGTTGATCTGGTGTTTTATAGTATGGTTATTGTTACTTCTTTAAGCTACATCTACCAACACGACCTTACAAGCAGCAGCACATTAATTTTTATCATGAAAAACAATTAATTAAATCAGTTATTACATCCGTCCGGTTAGTCAGTCAGACAATCAGTCCGTCCGTCCGTCAGTCAATTAACCGTGTATTTACCTTTATTTTCTGCAATGAGATTGAGAACTCGCTCAAATTCCTGGAGGAGAACAAAATGCATGCGTTTACCTCTTTTGTAATCTAGTTCAGGAAAGTTTTAGGGAGTTTGTCGCCAACTGGAAACTATAGAATCTTGAATTGTGCACATCGGCGACCTAATACGGGGTTCGTACAAAAGAACACCAGACAGACACCTTGGAAATAACGAACATTTACAGTAGTTAGAAGAATGAGGGTTAGAGCGCATTAGGTCAAAAAACGGCCTTCCCACCTCTCCGCAAACCAAAAAAATACCCTCGCCGGGCCTCAACTCGAAAAATGCATTTTCAGGCCTCTTAGAGCCTTTTTCGTCCTAAGCCCTCTCGTGAGCAAATTTCATGTCTCCCACCCCTCCAGAAATCAAAAAAATCCTTTTGCTGGAAAACACTTCGCGGAGTCATCTCGTGATCAAAAACTACTCCTGCCACCCTTCCAAAAATAAAAAAAATCCTTCTGCCAGATACAGCATAAATTAGGCTGTCCCAGGCCTCCGCAAATCAAAAATGGGTCACCAAGTGGCAAAACAGTGCTTTTGATCGAGGCTTAAAGAGAAATCGACAATTATACAATAGGAATGCTGAGTATGAAAAGTGAAATTGAAATTTTTAAGTTTCATCCTTTGTATAATAAATATGCCGCGTCGAATCTTGGCAAGGTTATCAATATCAGAAAAATGAAAACAGTTGGAAGATTGAATCCTAGTGGTTATAATTATTGTTCTGCTAGCGGGGCTGAGATTCAAACTGAAAACAATTCATATTCATATGGGAATGTTTCAACGGTTCAATTCCGAGTGATAAAGTCATTGATCATATCAATGATATGAAAACTGATAATAGACTTTCGAATCTCCAATTATTAACACAAAGTGAGAATAATAAGAAAGCAACAAAAAAATCGATATTATTCTTTTGTCAAATATAATCATTTGAATAACAAAAAAGTCAAATCAATAAACTGCTCCGATGGGACGATTATGATTTTCAAAAGTCTATCCAGTGTTGAAAAACAATTGAAAATTAATAGTGGTTTAGTGAAATTGATATGCGATAAAGAATATGGCCGTAAACATGCCTATTCAAAATTAGACGGTACAAAGTATTCATTTGAATATACAAAAAGAATAGCCAAAAACAATAATATATTTGGCTAAATAAATAGCAAAAGCAGATGCGGTAAAAACAACACAACTGATAGACAATCTATCTGTAAATATAGGGTAGATAATTTTTACCACAACCGAGTAATGTTAATATATATTACTCGATTAACGTTTATATTTTCACCACATCCTTCGTTGGTACCCAACTGTTGAAATCATCACTGTATCCCTTCCACTTTACTAAAGCTTGCTTCTTCTTATGATTCCTCCTGATGATTTTTTCAATTCTGAAAACATCCTCTTTAGCTTTTGACAGCTCAGGGTTATAAAAACTGCCTTCTATCTCTTCACCGTGGAGATCTTTTAATTTGAAAGTGATTGGACTCGTGTATTGGATCTTATCAATTATAAATACTTCCTCAGTCCAATTAGGGGTATATCCTTTGTCAAACACCTTTCTTTTGCACTTGCTTATTCTAACTTTGTCGCCTACTTTGAACTTCGGTTTTGATGATGGTTCTGTATTACCATGTAGATTAAAATATACAATTCCTTCATTCCTCTTTTTACTAGCCTCAACAGGTGTCATTTTTATTGAACCGTGTTTAGTGTTACTGCACTGTTCTAATATTTTGGGTAGTATATCCAAATAATGTGTATTACCCTGAATACCAAACTGCTTCCACATCTTGGTTTTTATTGTTTTGTTCCATCTTTCGCAAACAGATGACTTTTCTTCATTCTCGGTGGAGTACAATGTTATTTCATTCTTGTCCAATAAGTTCTCCAAATGCTTGTTATAATACTCTTTACCCTTATCAGTCCATAGGTACTCAGGTTTTCTGCCCTCTTTGATAATGGATTTGAATGCTTCAGTTACAGTTTCACCTTTTTTATCCTTCAACGGCACAATCCAACCATATTTACTGAACACATCTAAAACCATCAGAAGATATCTGTAGCCCTTGTTCCATTTGCTGAACTGTTGCATTTCAACTAAATCAGAACACCATATTTCATCAATATGATTGACTATCACACGCCACCGAGTAAAGTTACGCTTTATTGGCTTGTGTAATTCATCAGCTAATTTTTTTTGCCAGTTACTCGACGGCTTTTCCCGTTTTTTGGTACCCCAAGACCTAGTTTTTGTTTTTAATCAATCAAGAATCGTGCTGTTGATCCCCATTTTGGCATTTCACCATATGGAATTTCATCCAGTGATGTAACCATTTGTCGGTCACAATCACCTTTGTTTTTACCCATATCATAACAAATATCATGATAAGCAGCTATTTCATCCACTTTGTTCTAAGGTTGTAGATGCCATTTGAGAACTTCACCAGTGTTTGGGTTGTATTCTAATTGCTTATTCAATGGATTATATGGTCCCATATATTTGTATTTTCCAGGAGTAAAACCTGCTTTGGGTTTGGTAGTTTACCAATTGCTTTGTGGATGTCAAACCCTTTTCCTGCCATCCAATCATCATAATCTTTTTTTGTTTCATCAATACTTTTTTCGGTAATTTTCCTTGGAAATCCTTCTTGTTATTCCATGCATTTATAACTTTTCTAGCAAAATCTTTGGTAATTAGTTTTTCGTTTTCTTCCAAAAATAAAGGTATTACTTCCCATTCTAGGTAGATCTCATCCTTTTTCAAGTCTTTTAACGCACCACCAACTGGACTCCATGTTGGTCTACTCGTGTAACCCATATCAAGAGTCCATTCACCTAAACTCTTTTTTTCCTCCTTTCTTCTTGTACTCTTTGTACTGTCTCATATATTCAGCATGTCTTTCTTTTGCACTCGGTTCAGGTCTTTTGAATAAAGTGGGATCAGTCAAAACTTTCTTCGCACCTTTCCAATCAACATATGGAAATGGTAATGGTACACCGCTTCCTTTGTTCATGTCAGCATCAAGATCCATTCTGTCAGTTTTGTACTTATAATTTGGTCTCACCTTAGTTGATAATTGATTAATTACTTCAGATCCAACTTTTTGACTAACACGAGTTGCTTTCTTAATTCCCCAATCAATTGCTTTCTTTTGCAATTTTGGATTTCTCATGAATTCAGAAGCATAATATCTTCTAGCTTCTGTACCTTTCTTAGCTAAATAAGGAATTCCTTTGTTGATAAATAATTCAGCAGCTGTATCTCCAACGGAACTCAATATACCTGATCCCCTCGTTCTTTTTTCAGCTTGTTCAGTTAGCTTTGCAAGCTCATAACCTAAATCCATTGGTTGAAATATATTGCCCCCAGCTTGTGAGGGCACATTTAGTTTCCCTGTTTAATAAACCTGACTTTGATAATTCCACATTCAGCGCAAGTACATTTCATCATATTTCTTCCATTCTTAGCTTTCATGTAGCGTTCACTTCCTGGAACACATTCTGTTTGCTTTTTCTGTTTCACGCAATAAGACTTCATATATAATATATTATACAATATTTTCAAAATATATCTCAATAAACCGTTCATTCTTCATTGCATCATGAATATCGAATACATTCAACAGATCCAAATATGATTTCCCTTTATTCATCTCGTTCAAAAAGTACAACCAAAAATAGCCACAAGTTATTGTCATAAGATTTTGGATTTGATCATTTTGAGGCAAAAGAGTCAGGTTTTTTCGTTTGGCATGATCAACAAGCTCTTGAAATGGTGGCATTCCAAATGAATCAAAGAAATTTATTTTATTATCCTCAACAAACGCTGTAACCCAATGAGATCCAATCATATATGAAGGCTCAAGATTGTAAATAAATAATGCTTGCTTATGATTCTGAGGTACTGATTGATCTCTCGACAAAACCTCATTGATCGGTGTTCTGAGGTACTTACACCATTCTATCAAATCATGGTTGCTCATTGGAATATTTTTGTTAAACCTTAGAGTATTGCTCCTATCAAAAGAATTGAGTTGAATGGGCTGTTTTTGCCTCATAGTAGTCCCTTTCCTGATTTGGATCTTTTTTTCTTTGCTCCGTAACCCATTGTTTTGTCCCAAAATCCAATGAATGGTGGTGGTGGTTGATACATACCAATCTGAGGAGCTGAACCACCCTTTGATTTTGGTAATGGCGGTGCTCCCATTTGTGGAGCGCTTCTTCCGGTTATAGCTTTCAATAGTGGTTTACCAACTACATCAACAGCTATTGGAATTCCAATTGATGCAAGCATTGATCCTACTCCAGAACCTATTTGTTTATTGGAAAGGTTAAGAAGAACATTCGGATCACCTCTTGCTAATCCCCTTGCCAAATCTCCAACTTGTTTTCTGGTTAATAGATGATTATAAGTATTCACAAGATCACTAATACTATTATTTGGAATCATAAAAGCACCACCTTTCTGGCCTCTTCCTGATATTTCCTTCACAACTTGGGAAGCACCTTCTGAAGCTAATCCGGCCAATGCAGATAATCCAAGTGTTTTTTGCTATTGTGGGTGCAAAAACACGGCCAAGACTAAGAATGCTTGTTAACAGACTACGTCCAACTTGATTTCTGATATTAGTCTTAGCCAGTTTGATGTCCATTCCTTTATTCAGCTGTTTATTTTTTTGCAATCGTTTCACCACATTTTGCGGGACGTACAAAACGTCATTTCCAGTTAGTGCATCTTTTGAAAGCCTGAGAACAATGGTTTCACGCTTATGGAATGCACTAGCAAGATTCTTTTTCTGATTTGGTGATAACTTCACCCTTATTTCAAATAATTGCGTCATATATTATATATATTATATAAAATATGTATTTTGAAAAACATCCTCATACTGAGGAATAACTAACTAACTTCCATATTTCCTATTTTATCGATTTACACAATAACTAACTCATTTCCAATTTTGTTAATCACAACCATCTCTTCATAAAACACAATGGCATGAACGTTGAACGGAGCTGCTGGAGCAACATTTATTTTGTATCTGAAAATTAACTGTTTGGGATCTCTTGTAACTTTTTCTGTTGGTTTGTTAAATCAAAATATATCATGCCATAGAGACTATTACAATTAGCAAGATTCAGTTGTGTACCAGTATTGTAATCGTTTCTTCGTTGTACATAAGACATGAGATCGTTGAAAATTCTCACTTTGCTCTCTGTATCATACTCAGTTTCTGGATAAAAAATGCCATTTCCATATTCAAGTCTGCATGTTGTCAGATAACTATTAGCATCAGCAGCATTCAATTTATAACTATCAAATAAGTATGGATTTTCTGTCACAACATTTGTTTCATTTCTCTGGAGATATACAAATATGTGTTTGACATTGTCCACACTTGCTGATATTTGATAAAAACCACTTGCTTGTGAGGGAGCTGACATTTGATACATCGATCTCAGACAGGAACATTTTGTTTCTTTCAAAAATGAACTGACAAAATTGTGATACAGACTATCCTTCGGAATTAATTTTGGCACCCATAAGAGAAATCTACTGAGGACGACTCTTCCATCATCAGCAGCATCTGCTTTTTGAATTAGCTCATCATCATTCTGAAGTGTTATACTGAATTGTAATTGCATTGGTATAAGTATCGTATCTTCTAACACTTCGAAGAAACTATATCTATTGACAGGAATAATAACATTGACATCAGCATTTCCCACTGTTAACATTCGTCTTGCTTCAAATCCTGCATTGTGATTAGCATTAGCAATCTGATGGTTAGTGTCCAAATACCAAAGACTGTTTTTTCCAACTGAGCTGCTGAAATCATCAGAATACTCCAATAGATTCTTAACAAAATTAACCTTATGCAGATTATCTGTATCATATACGATTTTACCAGCAGATTTGATCAGATTTATGAAAGAGTGTGAGCCACTGATGACCGTAATTCTATCACCTCCACCATAAGCTGTTCCATCAGCTAGTTTTTGTACTTGAAATTGAATTTCAAAATACGCATTATACCAATCATAAAATGCTGATCTGTCATTGATTGTAAATTCGTACCCATTTTTACCTTGATGTTGACCATTAGCCGGTGCTCTTATTGTGACATCTAACTGGTATCTTACCAGTTCATTTCGTTGTAACATTTCACTTGATCTAAAAGCCACTGTAATATTAGTTTAGATAAAAATCATTATATTTGTCCAAGTATTGGAATTGAGTTAAATGGACTGTTTTTTCCGAGCAGTAGTCCCTTTCCTTTCCTGTGTTTTACTCCTTCTCCTGATATTAATCGATTTAGTATCATATCTGTACTTCTTTTATCATTGGAAGAGAAGATTTTAATCTAGTTGGTGTTTTTTGTCTCATATTTCCCAATCTCTTCATTATCAGATCACCAGATTTCTCTGCTGCTTTTTACCCAAACGCTCACCAGCATGTTCTACTCCAAATTTTATTGCTTTTTTCGCGATTGGTTTGGCAACATTTTAGAATACAGATGATGCTATTTTCCTTATTGGTTTGAATATATTGTCAACAATCAAACCGTTTCCCTTGTGCTTATACACAAATTTACCCATTTTAGGTGGTAAAATCTTTTGAATTCATACGGTTTCATATAAATAGATTACACAATTCTTTTCAGCAGTAGGCTAAAAGCTGTATCTGCGCCATTAAGATTTATCTGTCGTCTTTTGCCATCAGTGATATTTATTCTTATTCTCGAAATAGTGTTCTTATTCACAGGATTAAATGTGACTCTTCGCGGTTCCATAGTGAAAGTAAACGATGGTCTGAGAATACTGGTTGAGAAAGAATAAATTATATCTGTATCTTCTCC